>NC_088394.1:77537500-77755000 GCF_037993035.2 Macaca fascicularis | reverse complement strand
AAGGAGAGGGGATTATAGACTTTTAAAAGTTCTATAACCATTGATCTCATTTAGTACCTTCATTTTATAGAAAAGGCTAAGTGAGAGGACAGAGATGGCTCCCCCAACATCACTTGGTCAGTTAGAGGTCAAGTTGGTCTAGAATCCAGTTCTCCCAACTCCCAAGCCTGTAATCTTTCTATTTCATTTGGCAAACCAATAACTAATTATTATATATGTGAAAAAATGAACACATTGCAATTCAATGATCCACCCTATGAAATACATTTTTCCCCAATCTGGGCAGATAGGAAATGGCCCTCCCATTTCTCTACCTCAAATACATCCAAAGTCCCATGGCCAGTGGTCACCCATCAAGTGGCCTCACTGAGTGGCCAGCCCACAACCCTGCATGCAGAAAGCAATTAATGACTGTCTTCTAGGAACATTCACGTTCATCACTTAAAAATACTTCTATTCACAGCTCCCAATTTCCCATTGCACAGAGCAGAAGACTGAGGCTAGGAGCAGTCAGTGGCTCATCCAAGATTGTGTAGCTAACTGGAGAAACCACAGCCACCTGACTCCAAGTTCGGGGTACTCCTCACACCCTCACAGCTTTCCCTGGGAATTCTTTTGCAGTCTGCAAAGCCCTTTCCTGACAGCAACAGCAGCAGCCCCTACTTGTTGAATGTGTGCCACCTACCAGGTACTGTGCTAGGTGCATCACATAGAATAGTTTCAGTTTTAAAACTTTATGCTCTATGGAACTTTTTGTTGCAAAGGTAACATGTTACTTGGAACATATCAGAGAAAATGAGCTGTGCAAAGAAAAGATAACTATCCTTCCTGCTCATCTTCCCAACCCCTTCCAAAACACACACAAAATCAACATTAAATGTGAGGTGCTTTCTTCCATACTTTCCCCTGCTCATGAAAAGGAGCAAAAGGAGGATTATTGCATTCTCTGTTTTTGTGTTTGAGATGGAATCTCGCTCTGTTGCCCAGGCTGGAGTGCAGTGGCACAATCTTGGCTCGCTGCAACCTCCACCTCCCAGGTTCAAGTGATTCTCCTGCCTCAGCCTCCCGAGTAGCTGGGATTACAGGCGCACACCACCGTGCCTGGCTAATTTTTTTATTTTTAGTAGTGATGGGGTTTTGCCATGTTGACCAGGCTGGTCTCAAACTCCTGACCTCAAATGATCCACCCACCTCGGCTCCCAAAGTGCTGGGATTACAGGCATGAACCACTGCGCCTGGCCTGTATTCTATGATTTTTAACAAAATAGCAGACCTAACTCCTTATGTAAATCCGCTGCTGGCTTTCCTCACAAAATGTCACAAATATCATCTCAGATCAACAGAAAGAGAACTGACGCATCCTTCTTAATCAGCTGCATGATGTCACACAGTACGAACAGACCGTAATTTACCCATCAATCCGTAATTTACCCATCAATCCCTCCACTGAGAGACATTCAGATGGTGCCCTGGTACTTTGCCAGCATAAATAACACTGCAATAAACAATCCGATAATGTATTATCAGGCCCTGATGTTTTCCCTTTCATAAAATAGAGTCTTCAAGATGCCACTGTCAGGTCAAAACGTACACACGTCTTAATTTTTAAATAGTCTATTATTTTAACCAAAAAAAATGTCCTCATAAAAAAATATGAATAAAAGTATAAAAAGGGCTGGGCATAGTGGCTCACACCTGTAATCCCAGCATTTTAGCAGACGGAGGAGGGTGCATCACGTGAGGTTAGAAGTTCGAGACCTGCCCAGCCAATATGGCAAAACCCCATCTCTACTAAAAATACAAAATTAGCTGGGCGTGGTGGCACAAGTCTGTAATCCCAGCTATTTGGGAGGCTAAGGCACAAGAATCCCTTGAACCCGTGAGGCAAGGATTGCAGTGAACCAAGATCACACCACTGCACTCCAGGCTGGGCAACAGAGTGAAACTCTCTCTCAAACAAGCAAACAAACGTGTAAAAAGAAGAAACACATATATAATTCCTCAATCTGGAGATGGTTATTAATAATAACAGCCATTTGCTAAATTTCCTTTCAGAATGAAATAATGCAGTAGAGTGAGTTGTACTTTTTTAACAGACTCAGATCAAATTCCAGTCAAACTTACGGCCATTCACATTTCCACCAGGAAGGTATATGAACACTTTTCTCTACATTTTCCCCACAGCTCTGTCATGGTTAAAGAATTTTGCCAATCTAATGGATGAAAATGGTATGCTTTCGTCATTCTCATTTATATTTCCTTGACTAAAATGGAGATTCAACACTTCTTGTGGTTTCTTAGGAACATGCCAGACTTGGAAATACGTGCAAAACAGAAACATCATTTGATCACTTGCTCAAGAATCATCTTACCGATTTTTGCTGCTCGAACATAAGTTTTTTATAGAAGAGATGGAACTGTTCAAAGCTGAGCTCATCTCTGTGTGCTCCTATTTCCTGTAAATATGAAAAAAGTGACCACATGATTTTTGATGTCCACCGTAAGAATGGCTCCATGCTATTTCTAGAATAATTTTTATTTCAGAAATTGCATGCAATTTTATTGGCATGCTGAAGAGAGAGCTATGACCACATTGTGTCATGGCTTTTGAAAGGAAAAAGTCATGCTATTTAACATGGCTTTTCTAAAACATTGGCTAAAATCAAACTCACATTCCTCTGAATCAAAACCCTCCACACGTTCCCTAATCCCCCTGGTCTGGGAAAACATACTCACAGGGACACCTACCAAGTAAGACCCTCCTTTGAGCCCCAAAACGGAAGAGTCTCAGCCAGGTTTGCAAGAGACATGATGCGTAACTCCTCCATTTTTGGGCAGAAAACACTCTCTTTGGACTTCCACCTTCAGACATATTTGTAGAGTACGTACATATAGGGCATTTTGTAAAGCACTGGGAGTCAAAGCTCAGCTCCAATTAATTGCTTTACGGCTTTGGGCAATTTCCTTGACCTTTTCAAACCCTCAGTTTTCTTTATCTGTAAAATGGGAGAACCACCACTACGCTCCTAGGGCTTCCCTGAAAGTGAACAAGATACCTGCAAAACACCTGGTTCCGTAAATACTTGATAAAGAATGAAATGCTGATTGTGTAGCAATCAATGGTAAATGCTTCTCCCATCTCTCTCCTCTTCTGACCTACTCTTTTCTCTTTTTCTATTCTTGGATTAATGTGGATTATTGCGGGCAAGTCAAAGGATGCTTGATAAGCAATAAAATAGGATAATTCTTCCAGGAGTTCATTAGCACAAAAATGAAATGAGCTTTTTCCACTGAGGAACACTGTAATGGAGCCGATATTGACAATGGGCACTGGGGTCCTCCAACTGGGGCTATTGGGATGAAGCGTTGCTCATTTCCTAAGAAGAATGAGTACTACCCTGTAGCCAAAAATCAGTGCCCATCATCTCCATCCTTGCCTCACCTCTTCTACTATATTCCATCACTCATGGAGTGGCTTTACTGCCCAGTCCCACCAACAACTTGATTACACAACAAAATTAATTAAATGATATACAGAAGGATGGATGGTTGGAGAAACAGAAGAATAAAGAGCCAACTCTAACAGCTACACTACCAGGACTTGCATACAAACTGCCACGGTCCTGGTACCCTACACAAGGAATTTTTCGTAATATTTTCCAAAAGACATACATGCATTCATTTCACTAGGGAAAAAATGGGCTGCAGTATGGTCAGGGAAACAGGGAAAGCTGGACTAATGAAAAACAGGTCTGAGGGTAGATGTTCCAAGCCCAACAGCTCAGTAAACATGGTCTTTATTGATCACATCCTCTACGAGGATGGAGACTATGGTCCTCAGATATGTCTATGATCCCTCTGTCTGAACTTAAGATGTACTCTGGAGGCAAAGGACTTTCTTGGGCACTATTCCACGGAACTCAAAGGCAAGTCACGGCTTCATGAGAGAGGTTAAGTCACTCTGCATTCGCACAATTCCCAGGCTGAGCCATGAAACTTACCACAAACTTATCTTTAAGGAACTTGGCACTGCTCACTTTAAAGTTGATCAGGGGCAAGATGGTCTTCAACTCTCGGAGACTGATGCTGCAAAAAAGGGAGACTCAGCTCTGTCACCTTGAGGGTTTTCAACAGCACAGGATTTAGCGGCTCCCATCAGTTCCCACCTCGGGCAGCCCTCTATAAGACAGCCTGGTCAACAGTTGTTTATGGAGCACTAACTAGGAACAAGACACTGGGTCAAGGTACAGGCGACACTTCAATGAGCAAAGCTCAAGGGCACCCTTCAGGAATGTCCATAGATACGGGTCACACAGGAGACCCACAGTGTAGGGTGATGCCCCAATGAGGAGGCACCTACACTGGAGATCCCCAGTACACGGTGATGTCCCAATGAGGAGGGCTGGTCCCCACCCTTCGAGAATGGCCATGGAGGAAGGTCCTGCAGGAGATTCAGTGTGGGCAGAAAATGGTGTCAGATGACCAGATAATCTCAATACAAAATGCCACAGAAATCCCAAAGGCCCAATGTAGGTGTTGACATGATGTGATTTCTGCCCAGGACTCTGAATGTCAAAGTGAAGAAATTCAGTGAAGCTTGGGTAAACAGCAGGAGTAACTATGACATGCTTCACGCAGCCAAACACTTTGTCACCTAATTAGTGACACACATGAAGGGATGAACAAGACTCCTACTGACTCCACCTGCCACCCAGAGGAACCACAACCACAGAACGGGCTTGGCAGAATCAGCCGGGAAAGACCCAGCTGAGCTTGACTCTAGTCTGGCACTGTGAAGAGACAAGAGGGATGTAGAGTAAGCGGGGACACCCTGCACCCCCAAAATTAAGTTAAAAAATAAAGGTTTCTTTTAATGCCACTGGGGTTCAGAGCAAGGCAAAGTCACTAAGGGCCAGAGAGGGGAACTGGGAAGGAACAAGGCCTACATGAGCACCTACTGTATGCCAGGCTACTCTGGGGTCATCCAGGTGTTACGGTTGCCTAATTGCTCACCAGATTCTACCTTCTGCAAAGTACACATGATTGACCCCCAGGGCTCAGAACAGCCAAGGGCGGGATGTCACAACGGTACACAACTCAGGGCTTGGAGCTAGATGGCAGGCAGCAGAGCCTGGAACTGAATCAAATTCCAGTGCTCGGTCACAGGAATCTGCATGAGTGTTTCTTTGAAGCCACATAGTGAGGTTCAGCTTAAGAGGGAAGAAAGGGCCGGGCGCGGTGGTTCACGCCTGTAATCCCAGCACTTTGGGAGGCCAAGGTAGGCGGATCACGAGGTCAGGGGATCGAGACTATCCCGGCTAACACGGTGAAACCCCGTCTCTACTAAAAATACAAAAAAAATTAGCCAGGCGTGGTGGTGGGCGACTGTAGTCCCAGCTACTCAGGAGGCTGAGGCAGGAGAATGGTGCGAATCTGGGAGGCGGAGCTTGCAGTGAGCCGAGACCACGCCGCTGCACTCCAGCCTGGGTGACAGAGCGAGACTCTGTCTCAAAAAAAGCAAAAATGGAGGGAAGCAACGGAGAACACATCCCAGGCAAAAGGAGCAGCAGCAGTAGTAAGAATGGTAACAAAAGCTGAAACTTCAAAAGTGCTAATCAGGTGTCAGGTGTTGTTCTAGGTGGTGCCCTATAGGCATATTCACCTGTTAGATGCTTGAATAACTTACAAGGCAGGTACTATGATCATCTCCATCTTCCAGGTGAGGAAACTGAGGCACCGATCAGTTTGGTGCACACCTGACTGCCTCCCAGCGAGTAGCTCACACAACAAGGAGAGGTTAAATTAGTGGGGTGAGTGGGTCAAGAACATGAGATCCAGACCCTTCTGGCTGGAGCCGAGTGTCCAGCAGAGCTAAGACAGGGTGGTCAAGAGAGGAAGCTTGCCCCAGCTTGTAGGAGAAAAGAGCCCTGTTTCCCTGCACCATCCTCCCAGCTTCTGCTGTGGCATGCGGAAGGAAGTAGCACGTCACTGCCCAACCGCTGCCCTGGAGAAGGTCCAGTGTGACTCTGGCCATCCTGTGTCCCCACCTCCAGCCTTTTCCTCTGGTTCTAACGGCCTAACAGCAGAGACTTCAGCTGACAAGATGCTCCCCACCCACGTTCAAACCGTAGGGACACCACCCACGGCTTTCAGGCAGACCTCGAGGGCAGAAAAAGTCCCTGTTGGGCCAGCTGGGGCTGGCTGGGCAGAGCAGCCAGCAGGCTAGGGGATTTGCCCCAGGGGTTTGCAAGAACCTTTCTGCCTCAGCCCTGGGGGTGGTCCCAGGAACAGCTGGGCCAGGGCAGGATGAAGGTAGAGGAGCAGCGGGAACAGGCGCTGCCAGAGCAGCAGTGAGAGGGGTAGTGGGGAGAGGAGCCAGACCACGCTGGTGCCCCAGTGGAGCTCATCCTGGGAGCAAGGGGGAGGTCAGGGTCCCCCAGGAGCCCAGGCAGCAGCAGGGCAAAGGAACCATCCCATGTTCAGAAAGAGAGAGACTGAGGGGCCTGAGGGGCCAGAGCAGCTGCTCGAGAACCAGTGGAAAAAACCCAGGAACCAGGGACATGAGCATTCAAGCACCTGGGACATGGGAGCCCACCTGGTCCAAAGGCCTCCCCTTACAGTGTAAACACTGGAGGCTGAGAGCTTCTTTGGGCTCCCAGTGCCGGGACAGCCTCACCTGATTTCCCCCTAGGCGAGCCCCTGCCTCACTCCCACCTCTGGGTGTGTGTGTCCTGCTGCATGGCCCGACTGGAACCAGCACAGGCAGGCTGAGCCCCAGCGCTGCAGGGGAGGAAGCCAATGGCTCAGCTTCAGCCCTCTCTGCAACCTGTCATCCCCTAGAGAGAGTGCCTCGCCCAGGTCAAAGCCCCTTGCAAGGCAGCCAGCTCTGACCTGGTCCACGCATGGGAACGAAGGCCTGGCCCTCTAGTCTCAATTCAGGACAGCTCCACAGGCCATGCTCAGAGCTCCCCATCAGGTCTGCCCGGGCCATGACTGTGACTCCCCGGCTGCCTGTTCCAGCGGCCTTCCCTTCCCCATGCTTTCCACAACCCCCCATGTACTCCCCAGTAAGCCTCCTGCACACAAACCTACATCTCAGATTGTGTTTCCTGGGGGCTCAGCCTAGAGCTGTGGGTTAGGAACCAAGGGAATCCCTTTGGGGAAGGACGGCAACTATTCCCTGAATGAGTCACCAACATCCCCTCCCTCTCCCATGGCAGACAGCACTAAACAATCACAGTGTCCTCCCTGCTCAGCCCGGGAGGCTCCCACGGTTCTTCAACTCTGCACCCAGGCAGCCATCACCAAACAATTAAAGATGGCAGCCCCATGACACTTACCAGTCACGCTGAAGCTGGGCCAGCACCTCCACTGCCCCCAGCTCTTTTGCAGCAACAACAGCAATAAGAAACGTTCGTTAAGTGCTTACCACGAGCCAGGCACGGTCCACGCACCCTTCACATATTAACTCCTGAACCCTCACATCTGCCCTGGGAGGTGCGAACTATTACTTTTATCTTTTACACATGAGGAAAATGAGGCCCAGAGAAATTAAATCATTTACCCCAATTCACACAACCAGTTACTGTGAGATCTGAGATTCAAACCTCACCACTGTCTGACAACTTTCGACAATGATGGAGACATCTGTGCTGTCTGAGGTACTAGCCACCAGCCACACGGGGCTGCTGAGCCCCTGAAATGTAGCTAGTTCCACTGAGGAGCTAAGTATTCTTATTTGGTTTTGTTTTGTTGAAATGGCCACCTGTGGTGAAGGGCGCCCCACCAGACCTCGCAGCCCCAGAGTTCTGCTTCTGTAAGTAGCTCCCAGACCAGCAGCATCTACATCACCTGGGGATTGGTTGAAATGCAAATTCTTGAGCCCTGCCCACCACCAACTCAATCAGCCACTGTGAGGTGGAGCCCAGCAGCCCCCACGTTCACAAGTCCTCCAGGGGATTCCGATGCCTGCTGAAATTTGAAAATTGCTCTCTAGTCAGCCCTAATCTTCAACCCCAGCTTCACAGTAGAATCTTATTTTTAAAAAGTTCCAATGCCAGAGGCCATGCCCAGGACAGTAAAATCTGAATCTCTACTGGTGCGGCTCTGCTAAAGCTCCCCAGGGGACTCTAATATTCTGGAACCTCGAATAGGAAGCCTATTTGCATTCACGTTGAAGGAGATAAATGGACCTACCCACCTGCCTTCCACCTGCAACCCCCTCGCCCTGTGCCACCTCCTCCTCTGTCCCTGCCAGGGCTAAAGGACAAAGGGAAGTGCACATCCTGCTTATGCAAATCCAATGTTCTAAGGCACGGGGGCAAGGGCAGAGGAGGGAAAGGAGGTAAGTGTTGGTGAGGATATGAAGAAAATAGAAACCTGTGCATTGCCATGGGAAGGTGTAGCTGCAACAGAAAACAGTATAGCAGTTCCGCAAAAATAGACAGAATTACCATTCGATCCAGCAATTCAGCTTCTGGATATATACACAAAAGAATCTGAAGCAGAGACTCAAACAGATTTGTACACCCATGTTCATAGCAGCACTATTCACAATTGCCAAAAGGTGGAAGCAATTCAAGTATCCATCGATGGACAAGTAAACAAAATGTGGTCTGTCTGTACAATGGAACATTATTCAGCCTTAAAAAGGAAGAAGATTCTAACACATGCTACAACACAGATGAAACTTGGAGACATTACACTAAGTGCAATAAGCCAGATACAAAAGGACGAATATTGTATTAGTCCACTTATACGAGGTACCTGGAGCAATCCAGTCCAGAGAGACACAGAGTAGAGTGGTGGTTTCCAGGGGCTAAAGAGAGAAGCAATGGGGAGTTACCACTTAATGGCTGCAGAGTCTCAGTTTGAGACGATGAAAAAGTTCTGGAGATGGATGGTGGTGACGGGAGCATGACAACATGATACACTTCATTCCACAGAACTACCTATCTAAGAACGGTTAAAATGATCAGTGTTGTTCTATGATTTATTGTTGTTACCACACTAAAACAAATTTTAACATTTGTTTTTAGTTTTTTTTAATTATAAGGTGATTGGTCAGGGTGGGGAAGGAAAGATTTCTCTATTTCCCCCAGCTCTCAACAGCACAATTCTTTTTGTTTTTGTTGTTTTTGTTTTGGTTTTGGTTTTGGTTTTAATGGGATCTCACCCTGTTGCCCAGGCTGGAACTCAGTGGCACAATCACGGCTCACTGAAGCCTGGACCTCCCTGGGCTCAGATGATCCTCCCACCTCAGTCTCTCAAGTAGCAGGACTACAAATGTGCACCACTACACCCAGCTAACTTTTTTGTACTTTTTGTACAGATGGGGTTTCGCCATGTTGCCCGGACTGGTCTCCAACTCCTGAGCTCAAGCGATCCACCTGCCTTGGCCTCCCAAAGTGCTAGGATTACAGGTGTCAGTCAACATGCTCAGCCAATAGCACATTTAAAAAAAAAAAGAAAGAAAGAAAGAAAAGCGGCCGGGCGCGGTGGCTCATGCCTGTAATCCCAGCACTTTGGGAGGCCAAGGTGGGCAGATCACGAGGTCAGGAGATTGAGACTATCCTGGCTAACATGGCGAAACCTCGTCTCTACTAAAAATACAAATAATTAGCCAGGCATAGTGGCAGGTGCCTGTAGCCCCAGCTACTCAGGAGGCTGAGGCAGGAGAATGGCATGAACCTGGGAGGCAGAGCTTGCAGTGAGCTGAGATGGCACCACTGCACTCCAGCCTGGGCAGCTGAGCGAGACTTGGTCTCAAAAAAAAAAAGGGGAAAGCAACACCAGTGGGGATAGTAAGTCTGCAAACCCTGGTGCCACCCCTGACAACCTGGGGTACTTTAGTTAAGTCACTTAACCTCTCTGGGCCTCAGTGTCCTCACATAGAAAATGGGTCTGAGAGCACCTAGCTCACCAATCAGCCAAGAGGGTATCCGGGTATCCTAAGGATGTAAAGTGCTTATTACAGCCATGACTGCAAAGCAGGCTATAAACAAATGCCCGCTGCTACCATTTGCCTCTAGAAAAGTCTAAAAATGAAACAGGGTGCTTGGGCCAAGCAAAACACCTAAGACATGTCCATTGCCCAGGCTGGGCCAACCCTGAGCCTGCCCCCTCTCGCCTTCAGCCTTTCCTCTGCATCTGTGGCTCCTTTGTTTTCTTGCAGGAAACATGATTAGTCTCGTGGGTGACAGGAAAGGGAGGGAAATTGGCAGAACAGAAGTTGGTTGCTCTTTCATTGGCACCTTGGTCAAAGTTTCTTTTGCAAAGCTCCCTCCAGGCTTCCCAGAACCAAGGGTAAGGTGGGATTTTCCACATGTTGACAGAGAGCAGGGCTCCGCCCACTGGGAGGGAGGTTGGAGGAGAGGAAGCCAGTGAGCACGCAGGGATGAACTCAGTCCAGAAAAAGAAAAGGTTCTCTCCGCAGAGGGTCCTGGACCAGCCGATGGGAAGATGGATCTTTATGCAGGACTTGCCAGAATCCCTCCTGAACAAGAGGGTGGTATCCATTTCTTGACTTCACAGATGAAGAGAAGACTTCAGAGCCAGACTGGCCACCCCATACCAGTACCGTGTGCAGAGAGGCACTGAAGGTGGCTCCCTCCCTCAGCCCTGTGCCAGTCTCAGCTATGATTCACCATAAGCCACAGAGAAAGAAAATGCAGAGAAGGCACCACCTCCGAGGCTGAAAGAGACCAGTGTCTACCAAATCTTCCAACACAAGGACCTCATTTAATCCACCTCAGTAACATTAGAGGGTGGCCCAGCATGGGGGAGCAGGCAGGGCATGTTGGATGAGAAGAAGAGGAGGGAGAAAGGCAGGTGGACAGAAAAACATGGAGTGAGCTAATGGCTGACCTAACTTTACTAGACTTTTAGCCACTTCCTGGTTAAGAGTTCCAAATCCTCCCACTGGGCATGAGAAGAGACCAGGGAAGCTCACCCAAACCCTGAAGCCAACAAGTAACAGAGGATATTGACCAGACAGGAAGTCACCTTCAAGATGGAAAGATTTTCAGGAACAAAATAGGAGAGCTGATAGAGTTTAGTTATTGGATATTAACTAGGATAATGACATATCTAGATAGGATAATGACATATCCACATAGGATAATGACAGAAATAAACCAAGAATCAACGAAAGGAATATTTTACCAAAAAAAATAAGGCGTCTCATGTGAGGCTAACATGAGATAAGGACTGAAGTGCTCAATGCAATTCCTGGCATGCCAAATACACAGGTGTTAAATAAATCGTAGGGGTTTTTTTGTTTTTGTTTTGGGTTTTTTTGTTTGTTTGTTGTCGTTGTTGTATTTTGTTTGTTTGTTTCTTTGGTTTGGTTTTTGAGATGGAATCTTGCTCTGTCACCCAGGCTGGAGTGCAATGGCACGATCTCAGCTAACTGCAACCTCCACCTCCCGGGTTCAAGTGATTCTCCTGCCTCAGCCTCCTGAGTAGTTCGGACTACAGGTGCACGCCGCCACGCCTGGCTAATTTTTTGTATTTTAGAAGAGACAGGGTTTTACCATGTTGCCCAAGCCGGTCTCAAACTCCTGAGCTCAGGCAATCTGCCTGCCTCTGCCTCCCAAAGTGCTGGGAATATAGGCGTACTCTACCATGCCCAGCCAAATGGTAGTTTTTATCATTACATTATTAAGAGCTGAATCATACCTCAGAAAAAAATAATGAATTAAAAATGCTCAACCTCACCCATAAAGAAAGCAAGTTTAAGCAAAAACACTTGGTTGCCTCGGTTGCAGATGAACAAAGATCAAAGTCTAATGGCACAATAAATCATCAGGAAATGGACGCCTTCTTGCCCCACTGGTAGAAATATTATATAAATTGCTACTTCTAGCTATCAAACGATTAGACCAGCAAACACTGAGCTGCTGATATTCATTTCTGAGAATTTATCCTACTCACAGCCACCTCAAATGAGTTTACAGAAAGATAGACCCAAAGGTTTCCATAGCAGCATTATTCACAATAATAATCAAGGATTGGGAGCAGGTCTCTGTGCATCAAGAAGGAAATGATTTCTGAAATGACAATGCATTAATCTAAGGAAAAACCAAAATGACGTTTACTTTTTAAAAAAAAAAAAAGTCTGGGTAAGACCTCACCTCTGCAAAAAGTAGTAATAATAATAAATAAGCCAGGCATGGTGACACACACCTGTAGTTCCCAGCTACTCAGGAGGCTGAGGCAGGAGGATCATTTGAGCCTAGGAGTTTATGGCTGCAGCGAGCTATGATTGTGCCACTGCACTCCAGTCTGGGGAACAGAGAGAGACCCTGCCTCTAAAAAATAATAATAATAGTCTGGCATAGAGCGTTGTGCAGGACTGATAGGGAGCTTCTCCAAGAGGTACTTTTAAGTGAAAAAGTCAAGTAAACTGAATACACATTATCACATCACCCAACACATCTCTACCAGCCCTTAGAACCACCTGGTGCCCGAGCACAGTGGCTCATGCCTGTAATCCCAGCACTATGGGAGGCCAAGGTGGGTGGATCACAAGGTCAGAAGTTCGA
Organism: Macaca fascicularis; assembly: GCF_037993035.2. Classification (NCBI taxonomy): domain Eukaryota; kingdom Metazoa; phylum Chordata; class Mammalia; order Primates; family Cercopithecidae; genus Macaca; species Macaca fascicularis. The sequence continues at coordinate 77,742,455 of NC_088394.1, read as the reverse complement.
GACCATCCTGCCAAACATGGTGAAACCCTCTCTCTACTAAAAATACAAAAAAATTAGCCAGGTGTGGTGGTGGGCGCCTGTAGTCCCAGCTACTTAGGAGGCTGAGGCAAGAGAATGGCGTGAACCCAGGAGGTGGAGCTTGCAGTGAGCTGAGATGGCGCCACTGCACTCCAGCCTGGGCGACAGAGCAAGACTCCATCTCAAAAAAATAAATGAATAAAATAAAGAACCACTTGGTTTACTTCTTCACAGTCAGTCTCTCTCCTGTCACAAAGTATGGGCTGGTGCCATCATGATTGTGTTTACTGCTGTATTCCCAGGATATTAAAGGTGCTCAAATATTTGTGATGAGGTCCGAATGCCCCATGGCAGAGATCATCTCTAAGGCTGGACTCGAATTTTCTGCTGGAATAGAGGCTCCCTCCAGGAGGAAGATTTTGTCATCATCAACCCCAGGACCCAACATGGCATCTGCAGATCACATTGGACGCAGTGAGGACCTTGCCCACCACAAGTCATGCTCCCACCCTCTTGGAAGGTTTAAAGAAAGAATGAAGATGGAAATCCAAAGTGATCAGAAGAAAACTGAATGACTCTTACCTGTTTCTTCTGGTTTGATCCACAGAATATATCTGCTTTCTCAGCCAACTGGAAAGAAATTTGAGACAAAAGAAAGACAGACAGAGAAAATTTAAAAATAGCGTAAGTCTAAGTGAGTCCTACAGGATGTGCACAAAAGGAACTGGTACCAATAGGAGGGGTTTTCCAACTTTCTAACAAGGGCAGCTTGGGAAGAAGTTTTCTCCTAGTATCTAAGCCAAGATCTCAACTCAAAAAGGCCAGGTTTCCTTACACTGACAACTCCTTCTAATGATAGTCATTAAACCTCAAAAACCTAGAAAGAAAAATAGTACAAAGTAGAGGAATTTGATTTAGTGGAAGGAAAATAACTCACACCCCAATGCCCATCCAGACTCCCATGACACTGAAAAGACAGTCTTGAGGTCTTCATCAACCCAGGAGGGAGTGATAGTTGGAAAATTCCAGACCTTGTATCTATCCTTTGATCAGTCCACTTAATCTCTTATTAAATCCTTTAAGAAGGAAGCCCTATTTTCCCCAACGCATACGCCAGGAATGTTTCTATCTCCAGTCCCATGCACCACTCACCCCAGTAGGCCAAGGCTGAAAACTAGCACAGGGAAATGCTCTTATTTGAAACATTGTAGGGCTCACACCGCTACTAGGCACTCATTGCATACAAGACACTCAATGAGCCTCAAAAAACCAATGTCCCCCTTTTTTGTTTTCCTGTAGCCCATGTTGGCAAAGGCAGCAGAATAAAGGAATCAGTGGCTATGTAAATAAACAGGCAAAAGCCAGCTACCTCTCGATAATGGTGGGTGTGGACGCATTCATCGCTTCTTGGTGTAAGATTTTCAAGCCAGAGAGCCAATTAAGTGCATCTTCTTTAGAGTCAGCTGGAGTGGAGAAAGGGAACAGAAATGCTGTGTTAATTCCTGGGAAGACATCTGCTGACAAAGCCCGGCCCCATACAGATCACGAAGGTGGGGGAAGCCTATGCTGGTTTCCAGTTTTGCAGGAGGCAAAGAAAGCATCTCTTTCACACTCTCATAGCTCTAGGACCTGCTTTTTGTCTGAGACGGGGCCACATATTCATGATGAGCTTTGTACCACAGGGTGACAAGTGGGTTATTTCCTGTGCCAAATGGAATTAGCACATATATAATATATATGTGCTAGACACTGTTCTAAGTGTTTTTCTTATATTGATCCCACAAGGGAAGTACTATTATATTCCCATTTAACACATGGAGAAACCACTGAACCTAAGACAGGTTCAGTGATGTGTCCAAGGCCACACAGCTCCTAGCAGCCATTACAGACTGAATATTTGCATTCCTTCAGAATTCATATGTTGAATCTCTAACCCCTGAGGTAGGGCCTTTGTGAGGTATTTAGGTTTAGATGAAGTAACGAGGGTGGGGCCTCCATGAGGGAATTAGTGCCCTTTTAGAGACAAGAAAGAGAGACCAGAGCTCCCTTCCTATCCAAGCACACCCTGAGGAAAAGCCATGTGAACACATAGCAAGAAGGCGGCTGTCTGCAAGTCAGGAAGAGAGCCCTCACCAGAACTCAACCATGCGACATCTTGATCTTAGACTTCCCAGCCCCCAGAACTGTGAGAAAATAAATGTCTGTTGTTTAAGCCCCTCAGTCTATGGCATTTTGTTATAGTAGCCAGACTATGCTGAGACAATGGAAGACATAGGATTTTAAACAAGAACCCATTATCTTACCCTGGCAGCACACTGACTCCAGGAATGAAAAAGCGAAGGAATTCAAACCCAGGTGTCCAACTCCAGAGCAGAGTTCCTCAACCCCAGCTGCTCAGGAGAATCACTTGAGGGCTTTTCAAAACCCCAATACTTAGGTCCCACCCTAAAGTAATTAAACCAGAAGAGAGGGATGAGGGAGACATCAACAGGTGGAAGCACCCACATGGTGCCAAAGTGTGTCAAAGGTTATCAGCTTCCTCTGCTGCTATAACAAATGACCACAAACTTAGTGGCTTAAAGTAATACAGATTTATTTTGAGACCGTGAGAGAGGCCAAAATTCTAAAATAGACTGGTTGCATACAATCCTTCTGGATTCCTTCTAAAAGCTCTTGGGAAGAATCCATTTCCTCACCTTTCCCAGCTTCCAGAGGATGCCTGCATTCCTTAGCTCATGGCCTCTCATCTTCTGACCTTTGTTTCCATCCTCACATCTCCTTCTCTGGGAATGACCTTCCCATGTATCTCTTATAAGAAGCCTTGTGATTCCACTGGACACCCGGATAGCCCAGGATATTTCCCATCTCAAAATCCTCAATTTAACTACACCCGCAAAGTCTCCTTTTCCATAGAGGATAATATATTCACAGGTTCCCGGGATTAAGACATGGACATCGTGGGAGGGCAGTATTCAGCTTCCCATGGCTTAGGAATTTAGCTTTTTGTTTTATTAAAGAGTGTTAGCTTTTAACCCTATGCTAACTAATAAGATGCAAGATCTGGAATAATCTGCACCACAACCCTAAGCAGCTGTCAGTATTTCCCTGCTTCTAATGAAGATGGCACAGAGGTATGACAAGTAGAGCTTGCTAATAGCCAGGAGAGGATGGCTTGCTAATACCCATGGTTGCTATTACCCTTGCTAATAAGCAGCATTGAGGAGTGGTTAAGAGCTTGGCATCTGGCAAAAGGAAGATCATAGCTTAAGTCCCATTGCACCACTTCAGGGCTGTGTGACATTCAGCGAGTTACTTAACCCTACTCTGTGCCTCATCTCACCTGGAAAATGAAGCTGACAGTGCAAACACCTCACGGAACTATGAAGCCTCTCCTTAAGCACCAGGTACTTCGCCAGTGCGTACACCCCGGGCGGAGATTGCTGCTCTCATCTTTCCACACAGATGCAGAGGAAACTGAGGCTCTGAAGGGGCTGAGTTTGTCTCAGAGCAGTAAGTGAGAGGGTGGAATGGGAATCAAAATCTTGACCATCACTGTGCTAACCTTGAATTTAGGGTTCCAGAAGAGGCTCCCAGAGTGGGATAGATATCAAAGTTCACATCCTAGCCTCCAAGGGCTGGGCTCTTATGGTCTCCTTACCACGTTAAGAACAGGGGGTCAGGGCTCAGCCTGTAGGTGGGGCTAAGGAGACAGAGGTGTGAAGCTTCTTGGCCACGGGACTTGCCCTCCTGCCCCACCTCTACCAACCCCCTCCATATCATCAATCAGATATTCGCTCCTCATTTCCTACATCCAACGTGCTATTTCCCTCCTCCAAGCCCTGGCATACACCACAGCCTTTCCCTGGAGCGCCCTCCCTCTTTCCTCCAAATTCCTACTGAAGCCTCAAAACCCAATGTAAAAGTCACCTTCTTTGCCCAACTTCTCTGAAACTAAGCATTCACAGCACGCTGCATCATGCTTGCACTAGGTCTTATCCTAGTGCACCCATCTGTCTCCCTAAGTAGACTGAGAGCTTCTTAAAGGCAGCACCAGGTGCCATTCATCTTCCTAGATCACTGGTGTGTACACAACCTAACACAGAGTATAGGCTCAAATGATATGTAGTAAAAGAATGAATGAGAAATTCATAAGTTATTTGACCCTAAAGTAAATGTCCCTATATTGCTCAACTTTCAGAGCTGCCTCCACTTTGGTCTATTTTAATCGTATTGATTTTCTCTCTGAGTCATGAATGTATACATACTTCTAAGTCAATAAATTCTAGGACTGAACTTGAAAGTAACTACAAGCTTCTGCCACTGAGTAAAATGAGGAAACTGCATGTGCGTGTGCAATAGAAGATCTCAGGACAGTTCCTTCACATCAGTCAGATTTGCTGAGCCACATCTGCTGGAGGAAAACAGGTTACATTTTTCTTTTCTTTTCTTTTTTTCTTTTTTCTTTTTTTTTTTTTTTTTTTTGAGACAAGAGTCTTGCTCTGTTGCCCAGACCGGAGTGCAGTGGTGCAATCTTGGCTCACCGGTTCAAGCAACTCTTGTGTCTCAGTCTCCCAAATAGCTGGGACTACATGTGCACACCACCACACCCAGCTAGTTCTTGTATTTTTAGTAGAGACGGGATTTCACCATGTTGGCCATGCTGGTGTGAAACTCCTGACCTCGAGTGATCTGCCCACCTCGGCCTCCCCAGGTGCTGGGACCACAGGGATGAGCCCAGCCTACATTTTTCATCCAACAGAGCCTGGCCTTCAGTGTTAAAACTATCTAATCATCATTTATTCAGCTCTCAGCATGAGCCAGAGAGACACTTAACATACCCCTCACAATACCCCGATGAGATAGGCATTACTATTCTCCCCATTTCACAGCTGAGCAAACTGCAGCTCAGAGAGGTTAAGTCACTCATCTAAAGACACACAGCTAGAAAGGGGCAGGGCTGGGATTCGAAACCATGACCCCAAATACACATCAGCCAGCAGGCAGGGGTGAGCCAGGAAGAGACTAAGGCACAGGGAAGGAGAAAGGCACAGAAACATGCACCTACCTGCCAAGCTGAGTGTGCTGAGGACGAACTGAGTGCCATACAGGATGGTGAAGCAGCAATCTTCTTTCTGGCGAACCGCTTTTGCACGTTCGAAATCTTTGGAGTTCTTCCCTGGGCGGATTTCTTTTATTTCCATGATATCCACTACAATGAAATTAACATGAGCCAATGAGAAGCTGGAGTTCACTCCACCTGAGGACACAGTCACACACCTGCAGCCCAGGCACAGCCTGGCTCCTTCCTTCCCCAACAGGATCCCGCAAAGCTATCTGTGCATCCGGATTCAGTGCCCCCTCCTTCTGGAAATGAACAAAGGGCCAAGAGCCTACCTGGGCATTTGCTGCCACCCCACAAACCCCTGGAGTATGAAGAGTTTGGGGTTTCCGCTCACCCTGTTTCTCAGACAGACACGTTTTAAACTAGGACAATTAATTTTTGTAATGCAACTCAGATTTGAGAAAATAGGCACAGACTATTCTACCAAAACAAACAATGGACCAAACTGATGCTCACTAGAGATCACTCTAGGCAGCCTAAAAGTTCCAACCGTCCGGTTGACCTTGACCTTGACCATCTTTTCCCTTGAGTCCCAAAAGCTACAAATGCTCTGTGGCTCAACTGAAAGGGGAAAAGAAAATGAAGGCACTGAATAACTGCTTCAAATTAAAAATAATAATAAGAGGCCAACCTCAGCATTGGGGATGGTCACAGTGGTTCTGGATTATCACAGGGCCTACGGGAAGAGAGTGGTAAACTATTACTCTGGTAACAGTCTAGAGTAATGGAGTGTTACTAATGGGCCACAGCCTCCGGTATTTATGCCTTATATAGCCAGCTGCCCTTCAATCCAGGTTGTCTCTGTGACCTGTTTTAACCAATAAAATGTAGTATAAATCAGGGACCCCAACCCCCACGCCATGGAATGGTACTGGAAAGTGAGCACTGAGCTCCGCCTCCTGTCAGATCAGCAGCGGCATCAGATTCTCATAGCAGCGCAAACCCTATGGTGAACTGCATTAGATTCTCATAGGAGCACAAACCCTATGGTGAACTGCATTAGATTCTCACAGGGGCACAAACCCTATGGTGAACTGCATTAGGTTCTCACAGGGGCGTAAACCCTATGGTGAACTGCACATGCGAGGGATCCAGGTTGTGTGGTCCTTATTGGAATCTAATGCCTGATAATCTGAAGAACAGTTTTATCCTGAAGCAATCCCCCCAATGCCCCCACCATCTATGGAAAAACTGTCTTCTAGGAAACTGGTCACTGGTACCGAAAAGGTTGGGAGCACTGGCACGCTGGCATAAATGATGCTGTGCCAGTTCAGGGCCCAACCTTTTTTTTTTTTTTTTTTTTTTCTGAGATGGGATCTCACTCTGTCACCCAGGCTGCAGTGCAGTGGTGTGATCTCAGCTCACTGCAACCTCTGCCTCCTGGGTTCAAGCAATTCTCCTGCCTCAGCCTCCGGAGTAGCTGGGACTATAAGCATGCGCCACCATGCCGGGCTTAATTTTTGTATTTTTAGTAGAGATGGGGTTTCATCATATTGGCCAGGCTGGTCTTGAATTTCTAACCTCAAGTGATCTGCCCGCCTCAGACTCCCAAAGTGCTAGGATTACAGGCGTAAGCCAGAGGGCCCAGCCTGAAGCCTAATCCTTAAGAAGGCCTGGTACCTTCCATTTTGAGCGCTGGGGAAAGCCAGCCTCTGTGTAAGAAATCAGACTACCTGGAGACCACCATGCAGTAAGAAGCCCAAGTCAGCCCTATGGAGAGGCCATGGAAGCAGAACCAATGCCCTCAGCCAACAGCCCAGCTGAGCCCCCAGCCAACAGCCACAGAGCACTGCACCATCTTAGAAGTGGATCCTCTGGGCCGGACGCGGTGGCTTATGCCTGTAATCCCAGCACTTTGGGAGGCCGAGACGGGCGGATCATGAGGTCAGGAGATCTAGACCATCCTGGCTAACAAGGTGAAACCCCGTCTCTAGTAAAAATACGAACAAAAAAAAAAAAATTAGCCGGGCGTAGTGACGGGCACCTGTAGTCCCAGCTACTCAGGAGCCTGAGGCAGGAGAATGGCGTGAACCTAGGAAGCAGAGCTCGCAGTGAGCTGAGATCGCACCACTGCACTCCAGCCTGGGCGACTGAGCGAGATTCCGTCCCAAAAAAAAAAAAAAAAAAAAGTGGATCCTCTGGTCCCAGTGAGCTGCCCCAGCTGACAACATGTGGAACAGAGACAAGCTCTCCCAGTCCCCACCCATGCCCAGATTGTAGAAATATGTGCAATAAATAAAATGATTGTTGTCTTAAGCCACTAAACACTGGGATAGTTGGTTGTATAGCAATAGATAACAGAAACAAATAAGAAATTCTTCCTCTCTGCAACCTCTGCTGCCATGAGACTCCACCTACTCCTAGTCAAAACCTACTGGGCCAGGATGGCAACGTGACTGACTCAAAGGTGACTCTCCCTTCTCCCTATAAGATGACCAGTGAACTCTGGACTGGCACAGAGACACGAGCTCAACAAGCTCAACCAGTCCCTTCTTTCCCCTTCTTCTGAAAAACAACAACAACAAAAATCTTTTCATGGGATGAACCCATTCCTTGTGCTTTATTTAGAGCTGATTCACCTCACCACCTTCAACCATAAGCTGAAGGGGACAGCAGGGGCCTGGGAATGACCCAAGTGCCCTGGCTCAGTGACTGGTTCGGGGACAGACACATGGCCCAGCTGCACCATCAGCATCCTCCTGGGATTCATGTGGCCAGAACTACCGGTAAAACCTCCCCTCCACTGCTGCTCCCAGGCTGGTAAAACATGAGCCTGGGAGTGGCAGGGATCACCTTGTCTACCATGGAACAAAGTATTATCAAACCCTGGTGTACCTTTGAACTCCAGCACTCCTGGAGATGAGAGTGAGAAAGGAGATCTCAGCTTTGCAGCAAGAAGAGGTGGCTCTGGCCTGGAATTAAGGAAGAGGACAGAACGAAGTCCACAGAGGTGAGCAAAGGCATCTCAGAGTCATAGTGAAACAGCAGGAAAGATTGGTGGCCATTCACAGGCAACAATGGGAGCTGGGGGAGGAGAGCAGACAATTAAGTTAGAGGAGAGGGGATGGGATGCACTCAAAGCTTTCTGAGTTCTTACCATGGGTCTAGCTCAGTTAGAAACAGCTCAATGGGCAAGAGCCATGTGAAAACAAGCCGGGCACGGTGGCCCACGCCTGTAATCCCAGCACTTTGGGAGGCCGAGGAAGGCAGGTCACTTGAGGTCAGGAATTCAACACCAGCCTGGCCAACATGGTGAAACCCTGTCTCTACTAAGAATACAAAAATTAGCTGGGCTTGGTGGCACATGCCAGTTGTCCCAGCTACTTGGGAGGATGAGGCAGAAGAATCTCTTGAACTCAGGAGACGGAGGTTGCAGTGAGCCGAAATCACCCCACTGCACTCCAGCCTGGGTGACAGGGTGAGACTTCGTCTCAACAACAACAACAAGGCCATGTGAAAAGACTAAAACAACAGCATGTCATCTGCATTCTGTGCATGTATGGTGGTAGATATACCCACCTACACGTGACAAGATTTCACAGAACTACACATCAAAACAAATGCAAAATAACAAGAAAACTGAGTGTACTTAAAAAATGGTGAAAGCCAATTAAGATCTGCAGTTTCATTAATAGCACTGTACCAGCATCCACATCCAGGTTTTGATAACTATGCTTATGAAAGATGTTATCACTGGAGCAGCTAAATGAAAGGTTCACAGAAACTGTACTATTTTTGCCACGTCCTCATGAGTCTACAATTATTTCAAAATAAAAAGTTGCTAAAAGCACTTCTCAATTATGGGTGGCCCTATTATTAGGGGGGTGGTATCTCTAAACCTTGTTGGGTAGAGTATTTGGGATGAAGGTGAGAGAGAGTAGAGATGGGACTCATCCCCCGTCACACCCCACTGAGAACCTCTACTACAAGCTGGCTGTGGGGACCATAACTAGTGGGGACCCCATCCAAACCTTGCACTATAAATCTTGTTCAATGGGCCATACCCCCTGATTGCAGACGCTGAGGAAACTAAAATAAGCAGCTCCCATCTTAAATATTACTCAAGGGAGTTAACCCTATTGCCCGCATGTGCATGAGACCTGAAGAATGACCAGTCCTCCACTTTAGCTGCATTCTAATACTAAAAATCATGCCCAAGGTTGGGGATTTAACACATTAATGAGATATGCAAACATGAAGAGGCTCTCTATCCTGTTATACTGTGCAGGTGTCAGATGTTCCCCAACTCTATGTGCTTCAATATCACTCACTGCCCATTTGAGCCCCTTTAAAATTACTCTCCTGACTGTCTTCGGGGAGCCAGGTAGAGAATTATCTCTCTCGTGCTACTTCTCTTATGCCTGGGCATAAGCGCCAATAAAGTCTTGTCTGGGAAAACTCTTTTGGCCTCATGTCAATTTCTATCACACTGAGAGCCCAAGAACACATGGTCAGTAAAAGATGGACATGTCGCCACTCTTCACCCAAACCAGAAATCGGAGTCTTCCTTATCTCTTCTCTTTATCTTCACTCCTCAAAAACAAACAAACAAAAAGATCCTTTTCATGCATTGAAATTTATTTTTTTTTATTTGTTTCATTTATTTGGGGGAAGCTTGAGTACTTAAAGTATAGACTTCACGGTGTTGCACCCCAAAATACTTAATGTATCTCAGAAAAATGAGCACGTTTTCTTATAGAATCATAAAACCTTTATTGCATCTAACAAAACTGATGATAATTACTTAACATAACCTAACACCTCGTCTGTATTTAAATTTCCCCAGTTTTCTCCAAATCTTTTTACAGTAGACTTAAATACAAATAAAATGCATACATCTTATCTGGTTATGTCATTACATCTTCAATCCTAAGGAGTCTCCTTGTTTGCTTTTGTTTTCTCTTGTGCCTTTGACTTTTTAAAGAAACTAGGCACTGGAATTCATTTTTAGAGGAAATCAACATGGCTGATTTAACTGCTTTAGCAATTATCTAAAAACTTGAAAGGTATTAAGGTTTGTTTTCCAAAAGTTATTCACCCACCCAGTTGACTGCCAGTGAAAGTGTAGTGACTTTAAGCAAACATTCTTTTCTCTGCCTGTCTAGACTAACAATTCTCTTTCCAGATAAAATGTCTTCAAGAGGGAATTTATTTTTCTTTTCTTTTCTTTTTTTTTTTTTTTTTTTTTTTGAGACAGTTTCCGCGCTTGTTGCCCAGGCTAGAGTGCAGTGGCACAATCTCGGCTCACTGCAACCTCTACCTCCTGGGTTTAAGTGATTCTCCTGCCTCAGCCTCCCAAGTAGCTGGGATTACAGGCGCCTGCCACCACACCTGGATAGCGTGTGTGTGTGTGTGTGTGTGTGTATTTTTAGTAGAGACAAGGTTTAACCACATAGGTCAGGCTTGTCTCGAACTCCTGACCTCAGGTGATCCACCTGCCTCGGCCTCCCAAAGTACAGAAATTATACACGTGAGCCACCACGCCCAGCCAAGAGAGAATCTTTGCACTGGCCTATGGTGAGCATCTGTCCTTACAGCAAAATTATACATAACTAAAGAAAAACTTTTGGCCTGGCGCCGTGGCTCACGCCTGTAATCCCAGTACTTTGGGAGGCCAAGGAGGGTAGATCACAAGGTCAGGAGACAGAGACCATCCTGGCGAACATGGTGAAACCCTGTCTCTACTAAAAATACAAAAAGATTAGCCAAGCGTGGTGGCAAGCGCCTGTAGTCCCAGCTACTCAGGAGGCTGAGGCAGGAGAATGGCGTGAACCTGGGAGGCGGAGCTTGCGGTGAGCTGAGATCCGGCCACTGCACTCCAGCCTGGGAGACAGAGCGAGAATCCGTCTCAAAAAAAAAAAAAGAAAAGAAAAGAAAAACTTTTTTAGACAATGTAACATTGTCTTCCAGCAATAGCCACATTTTAACAATTCTACTTCTGAAATTGCTCTGGAATCAGTCAACGTCTATCCATTTCCATGGTCAACACCACAATCCAAGCCACCATTATCTCTTGTCTATGGAGGCTACTTCCTGACTTATCTTCTCATAGCAGTACATTATCCCCACAGTCATCGTATGAAATACAAACAGGCTCATGCAACTCCTTGGGATCAAGCCTTCCCGTGGCGTCCCACTGCTGTTAGGACTAAGAACCACAGCCCTGTGATGACGCCTCCAACCCCACATGGCCTAACCATCTGCCTCCCGGCCCTTGCTCCCCATGCACCCCACAGGCCCCTCCGAGCATCTCTCATAGGTCACACTCATTCCTACCACAGGACGTTGGCATCACTGAAAATGTTCTTAGTCTGGTTAGTGCCAAGCTCTCCCTTCCACTCTCAGCTCAATCAAATCAAACTCAGAAAACCTCCCAATGCCTGCTATGAGCTATACCAAGCACCTCTCTTCCACAGCATTGAACAGAAGCAAATATTTATTAGAGGGAATCTGCAGATCCACAGCCCTCCTTTCCTAGACTGTAAGCTCCACATATGCAGGAATTGTGCACCCTTCCTCACCACTGCGCTCCACCCATCAGACTGGCTGGTACATAGCAGGGCCCAATAAGTAGTTCTTAGGAAGAGAAGAGGGACAGAGAGAGATGGGGACATCAAGAGGGATCAAACTACTGGTGATTGGGCAGAGCAGGGGACAGAGAGGAAGAAGGACAGAGGAGGAGATGAGGGAGACCGAGAGGGATAGAGAGACCAGGTACAGAAAACGACAGGCTACCCAGACAAGGAGGGAGAGAAATGTAAACGCACATGTACAAAAGCAGAGAGACAGAGCATGGTAAGAGAGAAAGAATCAAATGCTAACAGCCATTCTAATGATACAAGCAGCCCTGCACATCCGCACACCCTCTTCCACTTCAGCCCAAACAAGCACCCTTTGGAAGCCAGCCCTGCCCCAGGAAAGAGCGGCAGGCATCTGCCTTCATCAACCGGGACTTTATCATCCTGAACACCCCTCTCTTGCTTCTTCCCAAGACAAGCACTGGCTTATTCATCATACTTCTGAAAAGATTATCCTTTCTCCATTGAGTAGCCTTTGCCCCTCTGTCAAAGATCAGTTGATGATATTTGTCTGGGTCTATTTCTGGGCTCTCTATCCTGTTCTACTGATCTGTCTATTCTTCTGCCAACATCACCGGTACTGATTACTGGAACGTTAGAGTAAGTCTTGAAGTCAGTCCTCTGATTCTGTTCTACAATACTGTGTTTGCTACTCTATGTCTTCCGCCTTTCCATATAAACTTTGGAATCACTTTGTCAACACCCGCAGATTAACTTGCTGGGATTTTGTAATATTGTGACTCTTAATAAGACATACAGTCACCCCTCAGTGACTGTTGGGGATTGGTTCCAGGACCTTCCACAGATACCAAAATCCAAATAGATGCTCAAGCCTCTGATATAAAATGGCAGAGTGTTTGCATATAGCCTATGCACATCCCCCCATAAACCTCAAATCCCTAGGTTACTTTTAATACCTAATATAATATAAATGCTATGTAAATAATTATACTGTATTGCTTAGGGAATAATGACAACAAAACAGTTTGTCCATGTTCAGTAAGATGCAATTTTTTCAAATATTTTCAATTGACCATAGCTTAAGTCCACAGATGCAGAATCCACAAATACGGAGGACTGACTGTATACATTTGGTCTCCAACCCCATTTCCTGGCACACGACTCCTAACACCCTTGGAATCTCCAGTGACAACTATCTTCTTGTATGGCTATGGGCTCCTAGACACCTCAGGATGAAGGTTGGCTGCCAGGGGAACCAACCATATGATTAGAGGGTTGGAAATTTCAGCCCTACCCCCAACATCTAGGAAGGAGAGAGGGGCTAAAGGTTGAGTTGGTTACCAATGGCCAATGATTTAATCAATCATACCTTTGTAATAAAGCTCTCATAAAAACCCAAGATGACAGGGTTTAGAGAGCTTCTTGGTTGCTAAACACATGGAAGTTTCTGGCGGATGGCACGCCCAGAGAGAACATGGGAACCCTATACCCCCTCCCACATACCTTGCCCTATGCATCTCTTCTATCAGGCTGATTATCTTTTGTAATATCATTTTAATAAACTGGTATACATGTTTCCCTTAGTTCTGTGAGTCACTCTAGCAAATAAATCAAACCCAAGGAGTACGTTATTGGAACCCCAATTTATAGCCAGTCAGTCAAAAGCATAGGCCACAACTTGGGCTTGTGACTGGCATCTGAAGTGGGAGACAGTCTTGAGGGACTGAGCTCTCAACCTGTGGAATCTGATTCTAGCTCCAGGTAGACAGTATCAGAATTGAATTGAACTAGAGGACACCAAACTGGTGTCTAACAGAGAACTGTTTGCTTGACTTGTGGGGGAAAAACCATACATATCTCATGTCAAAAAGTGTTGAGTACAGAGAAAAGAGGGAAGAGAGAGAGAGAGAGAGAAAACATACCTTGGTTTTTCCTTTCTCTGAGGTGAAGTGTTTTGTGCTGTATTGAATGTGAATGGAAAAAAACTTTTCTTGTATCTCTATTAGATTTTGGTTGGGATTGTGTTGAATCTATAGATCAAGCCAGGAAGAACAGATATCCTGAAAATAATGAGTCTTCCTGTTCATGAACATGAACTATCGACTCATGATCCTTTTAAGCATTAGCCATAAGCCAGACGTTCTGCTGGATGTACTTGATCCTGGCCCTCAAAGGTCTTGAAGATACAGTAGCCTCATCCTTGAGGATAAAAGTAAATGCTATATAGCAAAACTCTTACAGAACACCTACTCTGTGTTAGGCAGAGAGCTAATGTTTTGCATGTTATCACAGGTTGGTTCCCTGGAAGTTGAGCCTGAATCAGGGATTCTTGCGTGAGTGAGGTGGGGGAGGAGAATAAAGCTAAAAAAGGCTGTGGTCCCACTTAGGGATGGGCTTCACCCTGATTGTACAGGGAGTGGCAGGGGGCTGTCTGGAGCATGAATCACATCAGAGAAGTGGGTCCTCCTGAAAGAAGGGAGACCAGTCCTTCTTGTCCTCCCTGCCAGTCAGTCATTGGCTTGGCTTACAGCCACTACAACATTCTAGGTGATGCAGCTTTCTTCTAGTGAGAGCGGTGCCCTAAAGAAGGGGCACCTGTGAGACACAACACCCAACACTCCTAGCAGCTGGGAAATGGAGCACAAGCCTGGTAATGGGAGCTGAGTAGGGCACAACAGTATCCTCTGTATTAACTCATCATTCCTCACAAGAACACTATGAGGCAGGTACCATGACTGCACCGATTTTATAAATGAGGAAACTGAGACATGGAGAAGTGAAGTACCTTGGCCAGGGTCACCAAACACAAGTGGAAGAGCCAGCATTTGAACCTTGACTCATAGCCAAGCAAGTGACTCTAAGAACCCACATAAGAATATGCAGCTCTCACCATGGTTTTCTATCTGGCAATCAGCAAAGTCTGAGGGGGTCGGTAGGCATTTTTGCTGACATCCCCCATCCCTTGATCTTACATCAGGCAGGGGCGTCTTGGTGAATGATGATCCCACTACCCACAGGGGTGCGGACCTGCAAGGAGAGGGGTCAGGCCCCTGCACTCAACCCAGTACATCCAAGCCACCTTTCTGACCCGAGGCTGGGAACAAGACTCTAGTGCGGGGGCTGCAAATTCATGTTCCCAGGAGCTACCCAAGTCATGAGGAGCAGTGTGGCTACTGATGAGGTGGACAGACTCTGGAACCAGCTCACCTGGGCCTGGAGTCACAGCTCCCCAACTTACAGCAGATGGCTTTGGACAGTAACTCCAATTCTCTGTGCCTCTGCTTCTTCATGTGAACAACAGGAATTTACCACACAGTGCTCTTGTGGGGATTAAACGTGTGTCTGTACATATGTGTTTGTCAATTAAAATAGTACCTGGCAAAATAGAGATGTAGGGGAAAAAAACAAAGATGTAGAAACTTCTCTGTACTTGTTAGCAACTGAATCAAGCTGAACACATATAAGGCATAAGAAATAACATGGGACAGGGAACAGTGGCTCATGCCTATAATCCCAGTACTTTGGGAGGGTGAGGCAGGAGGATCATTTGAAACCAGAGAGTTCAAGACCAACCTGGGCAACAAAGCAATACCCCATCTCTACAAAAATAATACAAAAAATAAACCCAGTAAGCCAAGTGTGCTGGTGTATACCGGTAGTCTCAGCTACTCAAGAGGTTGAGGCAGGAGGATTGCTTGAGCCCAGGAGTTTGAGGCTGCAATGAGCTGTAATCACAACACTGCACACCAGCCTGACAAGAGAGCAAGACCCTGTCTCAGAAAAAAAAGGAAAGAAAACACGGTGTCTCAATTTATTTCCTTATGTACTGACTGGCAAAAACTCCTTGATGACCTACGTAAATAGGAGACTAGATGTATACGTGTGTGTACACACATACAGGCCCAAGTGTACATGTACATATTATATATATCCATATGTATATATGCATTATGTCCATCACTATGCAAATTCTCACTATCTGAATGTCTACTATAACTTATTAACTCTTTTTTTTTTTTATCGGAAATGCACCACCCAGATCACAGACCTGCTGTACAAGGTTCACGAGCAGGTGCCAATGAAAACAGTGAAGGCGTGGGCCAGACACAGTGGTTCACGCCTGTAATCCCACTACTTTGGGAGGCCCAGGCAGGCAGATCATTTGAGGTCAGGAGTTTGAGGCCAGCCTGGCCAACATGGCAAAACTCTGTCTCTACTAAAAATACAAAAAGTAGCCAGGCGTGGGGGCATGTGCCTGTAATCCCAGCTACTAGGGAGGCTGAGGCAGGAGAATCACTTGAACCCGTTGGCAGGTGGTGGGGCGGAGGTTGCAGTGAACCAAGATCACACCACTGGCAACAAGAGTGAAACTCCGTCAGAAAGAAGAAACAAAAGAAACAAAAGAAAAGAAAGGTAAAGAAAAAGAAAGGGAAGGGAAGGGAAGGGGAGGGGGAAGGGAAGGGGAAGGGAGGGACGCGTGTCTGTCTGCAATGGAAGAGAAGCAGTCCGATGCACAATGAATGGCACATCAAACCTGGCATCCTGCCCATTCTATTGAGTTCTTCTTTCATCCTAGCATTTGCTTCTGACAAGCAAACTACCAACCAGGGTCCAATGTAAATGAATCTTTAGTATTTTTAACAGATCATTTCATTGTTTTTTCCATTACAGTACAAGGTAGTTGGGGGATAGAAGAATATCATAATTCAGAACCATTACTGTATAGTATCCTATGTACTTTTTGCAAACATGCTTAGTAAAGAGTTCATCAAAGCACCCAAAAATTGGGCATTTGTTACTGCAGATGCTTTGTATTCATGCCAAAAATATTGATGGGCTGATTTTAGGTACTTAAGGTTGTTAAGTGATACTAAGGAAATTGGCTGGGTGTTTCAATCAGTCGGTAATGCATCAGCACTTGTCTCTGTGTAATATGATGTAATATATCGCAATCCAAAAATGTTCCTCTCCAGTGTGTTTGCAGGAATGTACTGGATTCAGCTAAGAAGGAATGTGCCTATTTGTAGGTGTGCATGTGTGTGTGTAAAGGTGTGAGAAAGAGTACCAAAAGATTTCCACCAACTTGCTGACAAACAGGCACTACTAGTGAGAAGGAGATGGGCAAATGATGGTCAAGGAGGGCTTTATCTGCACTGGTTCAAATTTTTGCCAAGGGCACACAGTGACTAAAACAACACTTTATTCTCAAAGTAGGCTGTGGTCAGCAGACCTCAGGCCATGCACTCTTGCATAGTGGGGCTCAGTGGCTGAGTTTCCTGCTTGAAGAAAGTGAGATAACCCAGCCACAGAAATGAGGCTTCATCTTTGCACAACCCCACCCCCTTCCCAGCATCACCTCGGGTGTTCCCAGGTGCACCCCACCCCCACCGCCCATCCCTCCACCCCCACCCCCTGTAAACCACCTCCCACACACCAAGTCCCCTGGAGTTAGCCTCAAAGGCTGGCACCCCACTCCAGCCATCCTCCCCTTGGACCTCCCTGCCCACCCATCATCTTCTGGCACACCTTTGGGAATTTTTGGACCCTCCAGACATCTCATAGCTTCCTCTCATTCCCCGCTTTACATCACCAACCCCTAGCACAAGTGCTGGCCAGGCCATGACCCTGTTCTTCAAGTTCCCATTTCCTTCCTCCTCCCACTACTTAACAAAAATTTCTCTCTGGAAGCTCAAGACATATTCAAGCAAACAGACAGAAGGCTTGGGCACCTTCCCACACATAACCCACCCTCTTTTCCGACTTTCAGTCATTCAGTCAACCAGGCAGTCACAGAACCCCACTCTGAGCGTTAGGGATGCCACGCTGCAGAGACAGACACAGTCCTGCCCTCAGACAGCTCCAAGTCTGGGAGGGAGGACAGGCCCTGTCCAGGCTGGCATGAGATACGTGCAAATCCACATCTCCATCCATATCAGGAGTGCAACAGAGTCCACACTGGGGCTTCTCCCCAGCAAGGGGAAGAAAGGCTTCTCTGAGTACATGCATCCTGGCTGAGTTCTCCAGACTGCAGCTCACCTGGGAAGAAGAGAAAGCCTCCCTTTGTAGGGAGTTCTGGAGTTCAAAGACCTTGGTTCAAATCCTGGCTGTGCGCCCCAGGGGTGAACAGGAACCTGGGCACGTCGTGTCCTTTCTCTTTGCTCTTTCCTCCTCTGTACAAGCAGTGATGCCTATCACTGAGTTGTCGTGCAAACCAAGTGAAATAACATGAAATAAAAACCACCTGGTCCCAGAAGGGCTCCACCGAGGTGCGTTTAGCTACTAGGATGAATGGTTTTCTTTTTTTTTTTTTTTAGACGGAGTCTCTCTCTCCCAGGCTGGAGTGCAGTGGCGTGATTTCGGCTCACTGCAAGCTCTGCCTCCCCTCCTGCCTCAGTCTCCCGAGTAGCTGGGACTACAGGCGCCTGCCACCACGCCCGGCTAATTTTTTTGTATTTTTAGTAGAGACGGGGTTTCACCGTGTTAGCCAGGATGGTCTCGATCTCCTGACCTGGCGATCCGCCCACCTCGGCCTCCCAAAGTGCTGGGGTTGGAGCCACCGCGCCCGGCCAGATGAATGTTTTTCTGTACCACCTTGCAACACCACCTTCCCAGCTGCTGGTGGTTTCACTTTAAGTAAAACGCCCCAGCATTGCTTATTGACCTCAGCCAAGGACGCTGCTTTAAGAAAAACCAAAGGTGTTAGGTTATTTCACACACGTAGCAGCGTCTGACATGGCAGCTGGGGGAATAGGTGAGATGCACAGCAGAACACGTAATGACAAAAGGGGCTTCTGAGGCACACACGGTAGGGCAGAAAGAGCCCAGTTCTAGAACGATCTAGCAGGCATGAGTTAAATCCAGCTCTTCCTCTTCCGGCTGTATGAAGAAGCCTCTATTCTGGTTTACTGTCTATTTTCTCATCTATAAAATGGAAAAAGAATATACACCCCATAGAGATATATCTGAAAAAAACTTTGCAAAAGGTAAAGTTTACAGCCAGGCGCAGTGGTTCATGCCTGTAATCCCAGCACCTTGGGAGGCCAAGGTGGGCAGATCACTTGAGGTCAGGAGTTTGAAACCAGCCTGGCCAACATGGTGAAACCCTGTCTCTACTAAAAATACAAAAATTAGCTGGGTGTGATAGTGAGTGCCTGGATGCCTGTAATCCCAGCTATTCAGGACACTGAGGCAGGAGAATGGCTTGAGCCCAGGAGATGGAGGTTGCAGTGAGCCAAGATTGTGCCACTGCACTCCAGCCTAGGTGACAGAGTGAGACGCCATCTCAATAAACAAACAAACAAACTTACTTTACTTTTCGGCCTGCAGATAGAACATGGGTCTGCCCTTATCTTCTTTGTTAAAAAGATAATAAACAACAAAGTTGTTGAGGCTGCACTGATAGCAAAGGGGAGAACTAGTATCCTGCTTCCATGTGAAGACATTCTTCCCAGATCATTACACTCAAATAATTCGGTCTGTGATTCTAATGCTTCATATTAATGCAGAGCTACTCAATGGATAAGAGTTTTAAGTGATGCTGAAGAAACTGACTGGTGCTTCTCTCCCCTCTGGGACTCTCCCTCCCCAAAGGAGGAAGGGACCAATCTCTGGAAAAAGGAACTAAGGATTCGCAGCTCAGCAGTTTCATTTTGTTCTAGTCGGATCCACTCCCAAGGGACCACGTGCCCTGCCCTGTTCCCTGCCACTCGGAGGGGAGCTGCCTCTAAGACAGGTGTCCCCAACCCCCAGGCCATAAACTGGTACCTGTCTGTGGCCTGTTAGGAATTTGGCCGCACAGCAGGTGAGCAGGTCTACAAATATTACCGCCTGAGCTCTGCCTCCTGTCAGATCATCAGTGGCATTAGATTCTCATAGAAGCACAAACCTTATTGTGAACTGCGCATGTGAGGGACCTAGGTTGCATACTCCTTATAAGAATCCAATGCCTAATGATCTGTCACTGTCTCCCATCACCCCCAGATGGAACTGTCTAGTTGCAGGAAAACAAGCTCAGGGCTCCCAGTGATTCTATATTATGGTGAGTTGTAAAATTATTTCATTATATATTATAATGTAGTCATAATATAAATGAAGTACACAATAAACGTAATGCCCTTGAATCATCCTGACACTATCCCTCCAAGCCAACCTGGCCCAAGGAAAAGTTATCTTCCACAAAACCAGTCTCTGGTGCCAAAAAAGTTGGGGACTGCTGCTCTGAGACATCTATGGGCATCCACCCAGGCCATGACAGGGTGGGAAGGTCAGGGGCCAGGTGTCAGGGCTCAATTCTAAGCGTGCTCTCCAGGCAGCCATCTCATCACCCTTCGTTGATTGCCGATGTTTCATTTCTCAATCGTTTCCAAACTCAGGAGACCATGAGAAAATGAGGAGCTTTATGTGCTCACCACTAACACCCCTAACATGGCCCATCAAATAATTCTTTATGTTTTTTGGAGACAAGGTCTTGCTCTGTCACCCAGGCTGGAGTGCAGTGGCACAATCACAGCTCACTGCATCCTTGAACTCTTATGCTCAAGGGATCCTCCTGCCTCAGCCTCCCAAAGCCAGGTGACCGAGACTACAGGCATGCACCACCACACCTGGTTAACTATTTTTAGTAGAGACACGGTCCTACTATGTTGCCTAGGCTGGTCTCAAATCCCTGGCCTCAAGTGATCCTCCCATTCTGGTTTCCCAAAGTGTTGGGATTACAGGCATGAGCCACCATGCCCAGCCTAAATGTTCATTATTTTAGTGTCATTTAAACTTGGTGTTTTCACCCTTCTGCTGGAAACTAAATTTAAATGGTGCTCACCCTTTGTTATGTCTTAACTGTAGCACATTTTAAAACATACTGAAAAAATATATACCTGTCACCTCTAAACTATGAAATTAAGTTTCTTTTCTATATAAAATTAAGTTTAAAAATAGTGAATCAATATTAAAATAAGTATTAGACATAAAACAGTACTGGTGGTGTGCAAATATAACAAAAATTATTAAGGCAATAAAGGAAGGGCTCATTACTTTATATACAGCCTATTAATATTTTAATAGGCTAATTCTGCTTCTCTTTAAGCCAGTACTGTATATCAAAATTACACAGAAAACTCTCATTATACCAAGACTATAGAGAGATTTTTTTTCCCCACACATGGATTGACCAGTTTTGGGGGGTGGTTTGGAGCCATATGACACTATTTCTCAAACTGCAAACATTTGTTTATCAACCTTATAAGGTATGTTGTATCTGCCTACTGCTGATACTATTTATCTGAAGTTTCCTTTAAATCAACTCACTGTTTTCACCTGAATTGATGTATGTTAAGAATGATTTTATGTTTTTGGCAAAAAGAAAACCAGTAACACTCACCATATACAACAGGAACTGCAAAATAAAAAAAAAAAAAAAATCAGTGGAAACAGGACAATATTATTAAATTCTACCTAGAAACAGTTGTCTGCTGGAAGCAAAAACCCCGGCTTGGTTCTGTGAGTCATAAAGGGAAAGAAGAAGCCTTTAAGACAGGCACAAAGCCAATTAGCCATGCAAAACTCACTGATGGAGACAAGAGTCAGAGTGGTGTCACCTAAGGAGAGGACTGGGTCACCGGCACCTGAGGAATGGCCACAGAGGTGGACCCACGCTTAAAGCCTTGAGCCTTACATGCACCATGTGTGCATTTTACCACATCTATGTTATTTATATATCTTTTTATTTTACTTTAAGTTCTGGGATACATGTGCAGAACGTGCAGGTTTGTTACATATATATGTGCCATGGTGGTTTGCTGCACCTATCAACCTGTCATCTAGGTTTTAAGCATTATGTATTTGTCCTAATGCTCTCCCTCCGCTTGCCCCCGCCTGCCGACAGGCCCCAGTGTGTGATGTTCCCCTCCCTGTGTCCATGCGTTCTCATTGTTCAACTCCCACTTATGAGTGAGAACATGTGGTGTTTGGTTTTCTGTTCCTGTGTTAGTTTGCTGAGAATGATGGTTTCCAGCTTCATCCATGTCCCTGCAAAGGACATGAATTCATTCCTTTTTATGTCTGCAAATTATATTTTAATAAAGACATTTCATATCTTTCAGGCCGGCAACAACGGCTCACGCCTGTAATCCCAGCACTTTGGGAGGCCAAGGCAGGCAGACCACAAGAGGCCAGGGGTTCAAGACCTGCCTGGGAAACATGGTGAAACCTCATTGCTACTAAAAATATAAACATCAACCAGGCATGGTGGCGGGCGCCTGCAGTCCCAGCTGCTTGTGAAGCTGGGAGGTTGAGGCAGGAGAATCACTTGAACCCAGGAGGTGCAGGTTGCAGTGAGCCAAGATCAAGCCAGTGCACTCTAGCCTGGGAGACAGAGCCAGACTCTGCCTCAAAAAAAAAAAAAAAAAAAAAAATTCGTATCTTTCAAAGAGAGACATGTTAAAATTTTGGAAATGAAGTTGGTGTAACTATTAAGGAGTGACTAAGAAATCCTTACATTGCTTCCATCTGTTGACTATGATGGTAAATATAGGATGCTATGCATGCGATAAAATTGTACATAACTAAATACACACGAGTACAAGGAAAATGGGGGAAAACTGAGTAAGACTGGTGGTGGGTTCTATCAATGTTGTCAATATTAATATCCTGGTTGTGATACTGTACTATAGTTTTGCAAGACGTTACCACTGGGGATAACTGGGTAACGTCCACATGAGATCTCTCTGTATTATTTCTTACAACTTTATGTGAATCTTCAATTATCTCAACAAAAATTCCAATGGAAAAAAATGCATAGTATCAAGGAGGAAAAAAAAAAAAAAGACATGTTGGTACCGAACAGATGTTCTTGTCATAATCAGGAAGACGGAAAGGGAACTGAGAAGGAAACCACGCTCCCAATCTTGGTTCAGGTTCCCTGGGCACCGCCTGGTGTTCATGCTTTGCTGTGGCACCCACAACACGGGGGTCCCTGCAGAGAGCATCCCTTACCCCTCCCAGTGGATTCTACCAGCCATCTCTGGGCTCCGCCTTCTGCCAGGACCCGTCCTATTTCCCGCCCAGCTAGAAATAGACGTTCATGCAGCCTCCTGATAAGCTGGGCACTGAAACCCAGAGGAAGTGGCCTGCAGGGTGCCCACTCGTTTGGAAAAGGCAAAGGTCACAGAGCTATAGAAGCCAGCTGGGACCACAATTCCTAGGAATGTCAGCAAGGAGTTGAGATAGTCTGAGCACTGGCAGAAGAGTAAATACAGACTTCTCTTTCAACAACAGCCTTCATTTGATCACACGCTTTTCTGAGTTCCATCCAAAGCACCACTGCACGTATATGTATTCTCGTTCTTTGAGTTTGCTAGTTTGTCTTTTTTTGTTTTTGTTTGCTTTTTACAGCAAAAGAGGTTCTGAGAATACAGACAACTACCTTAACGTTGCCTGCCTGGAGTAAATTCTGGAGTTCTAACTGATGTTGAGTCTTCCTATGGAGAACGCTGGTCCTCAACTTCCTATTTAGGACCTTTTGGCTTCAGAGAAAACCAAAGAGGATAAAAGGGAAGGGAAACCACATATATAGAAACACCAAGTACATGCCGGTGTGCACGGCAGGGGTCCTGACACCTGTGCACTCACGTGCGGCTCAGATGATTGTCTTCCTTCCACAGGTGGGAAAGCTGAAGCAGAGAGAGTCACTGATTCATCCAAGGCCACAATGGTTGAGCCAGAACTTGAACCTGAGTGGCTGGGCTCCAAAGTTTGCACTCTTTTTTGAGACAGAGTCTTGCTCTGTTGCCAAGGCTGGAGTGCACTGGCATGATCTCAGCTCACTGCACCTCAGCCTCCTGAGTTCAAGCGATTCTCCTGCCTCAGCTTCCCAAGTAGCTGGGACCAAAGATGTGTGCCACCATGCCCGACTAATTTTTGAATTTTTGCTGGAGATGGGCTTTCACCATGTTAGCGAGGCTGGTCTCAAACTCCTCACCTCAGCTGATCCACCCACCTCAGCCTCCCAAAGTGCTGGGATGACAGGCTTGAGTCACCTTGCCCGGCCCAAAGCTTGCACCCTTAACCACTACCCAGGGAGGGAGGAAATGAGAAGCCAAGATCCAAAGTGCTCTCCCCCGCAGACAGCAAGAACCTCTTGGCTCCAGTAGTGGGAATACGAGCCCATGACTGACACATGGACCAGTACGGGTCACCGGGAGATCCACGATCCGGTCCCGCTGCCATTACCTTACTGTGTGACCTTGGGAGAGTAATTTTTACCTCCCTGGGCCTGTTTCCCCATCTGAGAAATGCAGGGATTGGGTCAGCTGTGTCATGTGGGAAGTCCCTAGGGTATGAAAACACTAGCTGACATCAATTCAGGATGAAAATGGCTCTGGTCTTGTCCTTGGTGGCCCTGGAAAGAAAGTATAAATGGGTAATGTTGAGGGTTGAACTGCATCCCCCAAAAAGATATATAGAAGTCCAGTCCCTGGTATCTGTGAATGTGGCCTTCTTTGGAAATAGGGTCTTTGCAGATGTAGTCAAGATGAGCTCATGTGGATTAGGGTGGGTCCTAACCCAAGACTAGGGTCCTTATAAGAGGGAAATTTGGATAGAGACACACACAGAGGCAGAGATGGGAGTGCCATATCCACCAGCCAAGGGACACCCAGGGTCACCAGCAGCTAGCAGAGGGCAGGAAGAGGCGAGGAAGGATCCTCCCCTAGAGCCTCCAACAGGAGCACGGCCCTATCAACACCTTGATTTCAGACTCCTAAGCTCCAGACTACAAGGGAGTACATTTCTGTTTTAAGTCCCTCAGTTTGTGGCACTTGCGTTATGGCAGCCACTGGACACTAATATAGGTAATAACGTGGTTTTCTTATCTTCAATTATTATTATTATTATTATTATTATTATTATTGTATTTGAGACAGAGTCTTGCTCTATCACTCAGGCTAGAGTGCAGTGGCACAATCTCGGCTCACTGCAACCTCCGCCTCCCAGGTTCAAGCGATTCTCATACCTCAGCCTCCTGAGTAGGGTCACCACACCTGGCTAATTTTTGTATTTTTAGTAGAGATGGGGTTTCGCCATGTTGGCCAGGCTGGTTTCAAACTCCTGACCTCAGGTGATCCACCCGCTTCGGCCTCCCAAAGTGCTGGGATTACAGGCGTGAGCCACCGCACCCAGCCATCTTCATTATCATTATAACAGCTACTTACTAAGTGTTCGCTGTGCATAAGGCATTGTATTAACTGCTTCACTTAAATTATCCCATTTCGTGCCAGCCACCCTATGACAGAGGAGTCCTTATGATACCCATTTTGCGGACATAAAATTCTAAGGCTCAAAGCAGACAAGGAGCTTGTTCAAGGTCACTCAGTGAACCAATAGCAGAGCTGACACCAAACCAAGTAAGTGGCACCTGGAAGGCCACTTCCTCCTCTTTGGGCCCCTCTACCTCCTCCCACTGAGAAAAACAGTGTTCATAACACCAGGAGGTGGGCAACGGGCCTTTCTCCTGCCCACGGGGTCTGTTCTCCAGAGAGCAGATTACAGCAAGGACTTCGCACTTCGCAGTAGTACCCAGTTCCACAATGGACCAAGGCTGCCTCCCCATCCACCCAGGACGAATCCAGAGTTAGCCATAAAAGACCAAAGGAACAAACAAAAACTCCTCAGCTCATGGCCAAGAAGCTCTGGGGACTGGCAGGAGGTTTTGTTAAAGGAGACTGTCCCTCTCCTGGGAGCCCTTGGAAAGGGGAGCCATGCCTTGGTCCAATGGGCTCTCATCCCTGCCCTGCTCAGATCTCACCCTGGCCCAGGTGGGTCCTACCAGAATCTTCCTCTCAGGAACATCTCTCAAGGAGCCCCAGCTCTGAAACCCCTAACAGCAGCAGCAGCAGCAACTCTGCGGATCCAGGGTCTATCAACCAAGTGACAAGTGCTCTCTGTCCATCATCTCAGCGGTCTCTCCCACAACCCTAAGTAACCACCATTATCATACCTCCATTTTGCAGAAGGGGAAACTGAGGCTCAGGCAGGCTGGGTAAGCTGGGGTCTGAGTCCTCCCCGTCTAGCTGCAGACCCAGAGTTCTCCAACACCACCCGCACTGGCTCCTGGGCTAAGACTCTCACACAGACTGCCCTCGCAATTCTGCCAGCAGCCAGCAGAACACCGAGCCCTGCCAAGGTCAAGTTCAGGGCAGAAACACCTACTCGGACAAAGAACAAATCAGGTCCCCTTACGGACCATTTAATAGGTGTCAGAGCTGACCTCAGCATCTCTTTAATAATCCTCCCGCCAATCTTGGGAAGAAAGCCCCATTTTCCAGAGACAGCTCAGGAAGATGAAGTCACCCATTCAAGGCCACCTGGCTGGGTTTTGATGCCAAAGACACCAGGGTAATCTGTGGGGGTGGCCCGCAGTGGGAGGCCTGGAGACAAGTTAAGTCCAGTTACCTCCTGTCCCCATTCCCCCGTTCCAGCAGCTGCTCCCTGAATGACCTCTCAGAAAACCTTGGGGTGAACCAGTTAGCTTCTGGCTAAAGACGAATCCTTCCTTTGAAGTCAGGTAAGCCTCTACAGACAGACAGATGCCAGAAGCATTCAGCACTCCCATCACCAAAGGCAACTGTTAGGTAAGACACACAGGAGCCCGGGCGCCGTGGCGCATGCTTGTAACCCCAGCACTTTGGGAGGCCAAGACAGGAGGATCGCTCGAGCCCAGGAGTTCCGAGACCAGCCTAGGCAACACCTCACCTTAGCTGTAAGTCCTCAACTCTACCAAAAAAAAAGTAAAAATTAGTCAGGACTGGTGGTGCATGCCTGTGGTCCCAGCTACTCAGGAGAATGAGGTGGGAACATTTATTGAGCCTAGGAGGTGGAAGGTACAGTGAGCTGTGATCACACCACTGCACTCCAGCCTGGGCAACAAAGTGAAATCCTGACTCAAAAAAAAAAAAAAAATTAATTTTTAAATTAAAAATAAAACCCAGGCAGGAGTATCCTTTACCTTGTCTGTGATTAACAGGAGAGGCCAGGGGTTACCCGGTGTCTCCTGCTCAGCCACAGGGAACGGCCACCCAGGCCAGAATGCTGGCTCAGGACCCTTGTACTGACCGGAGCCACAGTCCAGGAAAAAGGACCTTGGAGGTGTGGACAGATTGCAAAAGAAGGCCCCAGTCCTCCAGAAGCTTCTCCAGAGCCCGGTGACTCTAGTGCACAACCAGGCTGTGGTCCCCGCAGCTCTCTCGGCCTGGAAAGCTGGCCACAGAAAGGTAAAGCCCTCCTTCTTTAAAGAGGTGATTTTCGTTCTGGGGTTGCTGAACCCCAAACATGGTATCCTCATGCTGTGGGCTCTTCTCACAGACCAGAGTCAGGGAAGGAATGGGTTCTGCGAGATGGGTGCCAGCAGGAAAGCACCCTCACCTTGGCTGTAAGTCCCCACGCGACACCCCCTCTCTGAGAGGCTGCCTTCCGCTTCTGGACTTCCCCTTTCCAGGTCCTCATCACATCTCACAAGCGTGACTCGTCTCCCTGAGTTACTGTTATGGCCCCAGCAGCAAGCTGGGCACACAGGAGGCCTTCAAGTAGTGGCTGACCACTGGTTGCCTGGGCCTCACACGCTGACACCTTCCTATCTGGGCACTTACCCTGCTCTTCTATGGCTCATGGGTCACCCACAGGGTCTCCCACCAGCTCCAAGGATGGCGGGCCTCTGCCTCATTCTCTAGCTTTGCAAGAATGGGGTCTGATCCTCAGGCAGTCAACTGGATATCAGACCACTCACAGAAGCCTAATCAAAATGGTAGATTCTGGCTGGGCACAATGGCTCATGCCTATAATCCCAGCACTAAGGGAGGCTGAGGCAGGAGAATGGCTTGAGCTCAGGAGTTTGAGACCAGCCTGGGCAACATGGCAAAATCCCATCTCCACAAAAAGTACACACACACACACACATACAAATGAGCTGGGTATGGTAGTGCACATCAGTAGTCCCAGCTACGTGGGAGGCTGAGGTGGAAGCATAGCTTGAAGCCAGGAGACAGAGGTTGCAGTGAGCTGTGATTGTGCCACTGCACTTCCACCTGGGTGACACAGTGAGACCGTGTCTCAAAAAAAGGCAGGGTGGGGACAGATTCTGCTCAAAAAGGAAAGGAAGAGCATGCATTAGGGAGTATTCACTTATCCTCTTTTGCTTAATCTGAGGATTATTCCTAAATTGTGGCTGCCATGTGTAGCAGAGGCCAGCAGAGAGGCTCTGATGGTGCCCACCACCTCCGACCACCGCCACTGTAACGACGACGGTGAATATCCCCCAAAGCATTCACCATGAGTCAGGCACTGAGCAAAGGCTTTATGTGCATTTCTTCATTTGAGCTTCACAGAATTGCCACAATATCACTATTCCCCCCATTTATCAAAGGAGAAGACTGAGGCCGGAGGATGACAAAGCCCACTGCTGGTAACTGGGTCCGAGTACCCAGGCTCAATGGTGGGGCATGACTGGTTCCAGCAAGACAGCAGCCTGCAGAAGTCAGTCCCTTCCGCTAGGGTGAGAAGAGTCACCCCTGCCCCCGCTTTGCCTGTGCAAATGAGTCTTCATTTGTGGTTAGCAAGCCAGCCCTTCATTTCCCCACCAGGCTCAGAGTTTTGCAAACCAAAGTTGGGGGATGGCTAGCATGGCCTCCCGGCAGTTCCTGTTGCAGACAGCTAGAAAGTAAGAGCCTTCCTTCCCTTTCAGAGAAGGCGGGATTGGGGCAAGAGGGGTGAGCCTCCTGGGGTCCCCATTACCCTCTAGCCCAGGCACTTCTGGCCTAAGTTCTCCCTTACACAAGGATCTGAGTCCCACTCAGGGGGTACAAATGCTTGTCAGACTCCACAGCTTGGGGCTGAGATCTACCTGCCTCCCTCTTTCCCAGCACTGGCCAGAGACCCAGCCAGGGGTCCCAACTGGAGTGTGGGGTTGGATGAGGTTCAAATACCAACCCCATCTTGTCCCTAACTGTAAAATTGAGACAAATAGACAGGGCCAGTTTCGTGGCACTGACACAAAGATTTAAGGAGACCAAGTTCATGGCCAAGTGCTTAGTAAAGTGCCTGGCACATAGCCTGTGTTTAAATGTTTGCCACTGTTATCCACAGATTCTCATGATGATGGTCACGTCCATTCATTCAGCCATTCAGTCAACAACGAGCAGTTGAAAGCCAATGTGCCAGGCACTGTTCTGGCAGCTGGGGATACAGCTATGAATAAAATAGACCAAATTCCTGGCATCGAAGAATTGCATTCTAATAGGGGGAGAAAGAGACAAATCAATATTTAATACATTTGGCAATCAGAAGTGCTACAAAAACTAAACCAAAGCAGAGCAAAGCATGGTGGGTGACCAGGAGGGAGGGGCTCTCATAGAAGGTGTTATCACGGAGGCCTCCCCAGAGTGGTGACATCTAGGCTGGTATCTGAGATAGACTATTCCAGGCAGAGCACGTAGTAAAGGCAAAGACCCCAAGATGGAAATGTGTCTGGTATGTTCTAGAAAGAGCAATGTCGTCACCAGCTGGGACATACTACATGTGCTCTCTGAAACCCTCATGGCCCCTAGTACCTGTCCGTCTCCCCTCTCCTTCCTGGACATCCTAGTCACGCCATCTCTGCACCTGCATGTAACCTCAGTCAGCCAGGAGCCTGATGGCCCCTCACCCTTCCCATCCCCTCCACTATCACACACTGTGTTCCTCAGTCTCCTCTGGGGTCCTCTGGAGTCAGCTGCAGCCCTTGGCAGCTGATTTTGCCATTTCATTCATATATATAAATATATAAAAAATATGTGTGTGTGTATATATATATACACACTCACATATATATACACATACACATACACACACACATATATACACACACATATATACACATATATACACACACACATATATACACACACATATACACACATATATACACACACATATATACGCACATATATACACACATATAAGCACATACACACATATATACACACATATGTACACACATATACATACACACATATATACACACATACACATATATACACACATATATACACACACACATATACACACACATATATATACACATACACACACACACACACATATATATATACACACACACACCACACTTTTTTTGTTTTGTTTTTTAAGACAGAGTCTTACCAGGCACGGGGGCTTATGCCTGTAATCCCAGCACTTTGGGAGGCTGAGGCAGGTGGATCATTTGAGGTCAGGAGTTCCAAGACCAGCCTGGCCAACATGGTGAAATCCCGTCTCTACTAAAAATACAAAAATTAGCTGGCGGTGGTGGCATGCGCCTATAATCCCAGCTACTTGGAAGGCTGAGGCATGAGAAATGCTTGAACCCAAGAAGTGGAGGTTTCAGTGAGCCAAGAGTAGCATCACTAAACTCCAGTCTGGGTGACAGAGCGAGACTGTCTCAATAAAAAGAAGAAAAAAAAGACAAGACACTGCTGGAGTGAGTGGCATGATCACAGTTCACTACAGCCTCAGCCTCCTGGGCTGAGGTGATCTTCCCACCTCAGACTCCTAAGTAGCTGGGACTACAGGCACGTGCCACCACGCCTGGCTAGTTTTTGTACCTTTTGTAGGGACAGGGTTTCATCATGTTATCCAGGCTATTCTCAAATCCCTGGGCTCAAGCGATCCCCCTGTCTCGGCCTCCAAAAGTGCTAAGACTATAGGCGTGAACCACTGCACCCGGCCACCATTATACATTTAATCTCCCCACTCCCTGAAGGAAAGACAGCATTGCTCATTCATGGGTCCACAACAGGAAAGTGCCTGGCACCTAGCGAGGATGCCACCAAGAGGTAAAACAAGCCCCCTAGAGAGCAATTTGGCACTCGCTCCTGAGGCTGGTAATACACACGCCGCCCCGCCCCAACTCAGAGGTTCCTTCCCCACCCATGGCTACCTCAGCACCCTCTATAACTTCAAAGGAGAAAGGGACTCAGAACAAATGCCCAGCATGAGAGTGGACAAATTGGCTCTTGTCACCAATGGATTGCTCTACAGCAATTTGAAAGAAAGAAACACCTCTACATATCGATGGAAATAAACAAAAACTATGTGCAATGTGGTGTCCTGGATGAATCCTGGAACAGAAGGAGAACATACGAGGAGAAACTGTTAAAGTCCAAATAAATTCTGGAACTTAGATAGTGATGTGGTAATGTTAATTTCTCACTTTTGGCAAAGACATCATGGCAATATAAAAGAGAGAAATGGGCCAGGTGTGGTGGCTCACACCTGTAATCCCAGCACTTTGGGAGGCCAAGGCGGGCAGATCACTTGAGGTTAGGAGTTTGAGACTAGCCTGGTCAACATGGTGAAACTGGCCATGTGCAGTGGCTCACTCCTGTAATTCCAGCACTTTGGGAGGCCGAGTCAGGCAGATCACCTGAGGTCAGGAGTTCGAGGCCAGCCTTACCAACAGGGTGAAATCCTGTCCCTACTAAAAATACAAAAATTAGCCGGGCATGTTGGCGTGTGCCTGTAATCCCAGCTACTCAGGACGCTGAGGCGGGAGAATTGCTTGAACCCAGGAGGCAGAGGTTGCAGTGAGCCGAGATTGCACCACTGCACTCCAGCCTGGGCGACAGAGCCAGACTCCGTCAGAAAGAAAGAAGGGAGGGAGGGAGGGAGGGAGGGAGGGAGGGAGGAAGGAAGGAAGGAAGGAAGGAAGGAAGGAAGGAAGGAAGGAAGGGAGGGAGGGAGGGAGGGAGGGAGGGAGGGAGGGAGGGAGGGAGGGAGGGAGGGAGGGAGGGAGGGAGGGAGGGAGGGAGGGAGGAAGGAAGGAAAGAAAGAAAGAAAAAACAACTACTAACTACCCCATTAATGAATGAAAATCACAGATACAAAAAAGACAGGGCAGAGGGAGCAGTCCTCGTCATCATTAAAAGCCAGGTCCTATGCTTTTCTGGCTATTGCAGAGACTAGCAATGTTTAAGAGGATTGAGCACACAGGGAATTCATTCCATGATCTCCTGTAAAATCAGAATGCAGTTGGTAAGATACAGCCTCTTTAGGGGATAATAGGACACAACCTACTGAAACATAAAATGTGCGTGCCTAGGAATTCCACTTCTAGGAACCCATCCTACAGATATAACAGTACACCCGCACAAAGATGCAAATATGAGCTGGGCACCATGGCTCATGCCTGTAATCCTAACACTTTGGGAAGCTGAGGCAGGAGCATTTCTGGAGCCCAGGAGTTCAAGAAGACTAGCCTGGCCAACACTGTGAGACCCCTTGTCTACAAAAAAATACAAAAATTAGCCAGGCATGTGGCATGTACCTGTAGTCACAGCTACTAATCTGGATGCTGAAGTGGGAGGACCACTTGATCCCAGAAGTTCAAGGCTGCAGTGAGCTATGACTGCACCACTGTACACAAGCCTGGGCACAAGAGTAAGACTCTGTCTCAAAAAAAAAAAAAAAAAAAAAGCAAATACAAGGAGATTTCCATTCTGGGTGATTGCAAATCACCTCCTGTCCACCAGTAAGGAACTGGTGAAATAAACACAGCCACACTCTGAAACACTGACAGCCATTAAACCAAGGGTGGAACGAGGCTGGGGTATGGGGTACAGCTCACAATGGTAATCTCAGCAGTGCTTTGGAAGGCCAAGGCGGGAGGAATACATGAGCCCAGGAGTTCGAGACCAGCGTGAGCAACATAGTGAGACTTCGTCTTAACATAAAATTTAAAAAATTAGCTGGGTGTAGAAGTGCGTACCTGTGGTCCCACCTACTTGGGAGGCTAAGGTGGAAAGATCGCTTAAGCCCAGGCGGTTGAGGCTACAGTGAGCCAAATTGTGCCACTGCTTTCCAGCCTGGGCAACAGAGTGAGACCCTGTCACTAGGAAAAAAAAAAAAACAAGAGGTGGAACAATCCACGTGTACTGACGAGAAAGATGTCCAGAAAAATCGCAAAACAAAAGCCAGGCTGCCGAGCGGTATGCATCATACATTCCTATTTTTGTTTAAAAAGCTGCACATAAGCATATATGTATGTATGTATGTGTTTACACCTACGAAAGATGTAAACACACACACGCTGAACACTTAACACTGTTTACCTCCAGGATTTGGGAGAGGAAGGAGAATTTTCTTTTTAAATTCTTATTCATTTGAGTTGATTATAATAGGCAGGTATTTTCAAAATAATGGATCAAGAATAAGGCCCCTTGTCTCAATGTCTGCATTGGCTAAAGAAACGAAAACCTGAAAACACAGGAGTAGCCGTGTGTATAGAAGAGTAGCTGAATAAAAGGTGGTTCAGCCACACCACAGGCTATCATGCAACCAGCAAAAAAGTAGGTCAGAGTCTCCGTATCAGCTGAATTGAAGAAATCTCCTGAGCCACTGTTGAATGACAAAGGCGAGTGTGGTACACATGGTTGGTAAAACAACAAAGAAGCACAGAAAGCCAGTGGAGAAGACAGGAGGGTGCCCCAGAGGGCATGCACCACGCTTCTGGGAGCTGGCAACATTCTAGGTCTGGCTTTGAATGATGGTTTTATGGTGGTTTCATCTTTTAATTATTCATAATTCTGAAAAACGTGTTGCTTCAAAAAAAACGTAAAGGCTTAAAAGCACAAGAAAAGGTGAATGGAGCACAGGCTGTCAGATGATCACGTGTCCACAGCTCACTGACCTCATTCCCAGCGGCTCTTTCTCCCGGCCCTTTATTTTCAGACAAACCTACAGCACACACTCTGTGACCACAGGGCCTTGGCACTGACCAGGGCTCATAACCTGCACTCTGGAGGCACCTGTTCTTCCCTATACACCCACTGCCTGGGTGAGCCCAGACCTAAGCCAGGTCTGAACAAAACCAACACAAACAAGAAACCAAAAAAGCGGGCCAAACAGCAGGACACGTGCAATGTCACCGGGGGAAGAGGTATCTAGTGATGAGCCCCAGGGCTCTGGCCTTTCTCAGTTCCCTTATTATTTATTTATTTGTTTATTTATTTATTTATTTATTTGAGATGGAGTCTCGCTCTGTCGCCCAGGCTGGAGTGTAGTGGCGCAATATTGGCTCACTGCAAGCTCCGCCTCCCAGGTTCACGCCATTCTCCTGCCTCAGCCTCCCAAGTAGCTGAGACTACAGGCACCCACCACCACGCCCAGCTAATTTTTTGTACTTTTAATAGAGACGGGGTTTCACTGTGTTAACCAGGATGGTCTCAATCTCCTGAACTCGCAATCTGCCCGCCTCGGCCTTCAGAAAAGAGAAAGGAATGCAAGTTAAGGGGAAAGAAATTCACATCTATTGAAACCTTCTATGTACCAGACTTCATCAGGCACTCCAGAAGATGCCGCATCATTCAATCATCACATTAGCTTCGGAAGGCTGAGGCTGTGACGGCTGGCTTCTATATGAGGAAACTGAGTCTCAGACTTATGCTTTTATAACAGACTTATGCTTAAGTCTCAGTCTTATGCTTTTATAACTTGCTTAAGGTTGTACAAGCAGGTTTTCTCAGACCGTCTGCTGACCCCTAAGGACTCGCTGATCAAAATTGCAGCTCATAAAAGCAAAGGAAGAGGCACCACACCACAGCAGAGAATAAAAAATGACACTTCTCAGCCAGGCACAATGGTTC
Source organism: Macaca fascicularis (assembly GCF_037993035.2). Lineage (NCBI taxonomy): Eukaryota > Metazoa > Chordata > Mammalia > Primates > Cercopithecidae > Macaca > Macaca fascicularis. The sequence continues at coordinate 77,708,115 of NC_088394.1, read as the reverse complement.
ATGCCTGTAATCCTAGCACCTTGGGAGGCCAAGACTGACAGATCACAAGGTCAGGAGATCGAGACCATCCTGGCTAACACGGTGAAACTCCGTCTCTACTAAAAATACAAAAAAAAAAAGTTAGCCGGCCGTGGTGGCAGGTGCCTGTAGTCCCAGCTATTTGAGAGGCTGAGGCAGGAGAATGGACTCCGTCTCAAAAAGTATATATATATGACGTTTCTCAATAGTGTGAAACAGACTTCACAAGCTATCAGCCTGGGAACTGTATCAGGGTGCAGGCATGTTTTGTTAGGTCACGATCATTGTGCTTATTTGTGTGTTTCCATGAGTCAACTTTTTTTCTTTTTGGAGACGGAGTTTCGCTCTTGTTGCACAGGCTGGAGTGCAATGGCATGATCTCGGCTCATTGCAAGCTCCGCCTCCCAGGTTCAAACGATTCTCCTTCCTCGGACTCTCAAATAGCTGGGATTACAGGTATCCACCACCATACCTGGCTAATTTTGTATTTTTAGTAGAGACAGGGTTTCGCCATGTTGGTCAGGTTGGGCTCGAACTCCTAGCCTCAGGTGATTCACCTGCCTTGGCCTCCCAAAGTGCTGGGATTACAGGCATGAGCCACCGCGCCTGGCCGAGTCAATGCTTTTTTTAAGTGAGGAGATTTCACAGTAACAACCTATATTTCCAGCTGCAGATCTGTGGACCCTGAGCCTGCAGCGTGAGGTAGGATCTGCCCACGTCATAGGAGGCACGCATGCACCAGCTCCCCGCTAACCACAGTTCCCACCACCCTTAGATACTTCCCAGTGTGCAGCCTGTGTTTATTGTCATTTGTCCCCTAGATGCAACCTGCTTTTTTTGTTTGTTTGTTTTTTGAGATGGACTCTTGCTCTGTCGCCCAGGCTGGACTGCAGTGGCACGATCTCAGCTCACTGAAAGCTCCACCTTCCGGGTTCACGCCATTCTCCTGCCTCAGCCTCCCGAGCAGCTGGGACCACAGGCGCCCACCACTGCGCCTGGTTAAGTTTTTGAAGTTTTTAGTAGAGACAGGGTTTCACCGTGTTAGCCAGGATGGTCTCGATCTCCTGACCTTGTGATCCGCCCACCTCGGCCTCCCAAAGTGCTGGGATTACAGGCGTGAGCCACCGCGCCCGGCCTGCTTCTCTTATTTAGGTCACCTGCCCAGCTTCCTTCAGGTATTTGTGTTTCTGATCCCTCATCTGAAACAGAGGAAGTAGGATTTTAAAGAAATAAATGCAGGCCGGGTACAGCGACTCATGCCTGTAATCCCAGCACTTTGGGAGGCTGAGGTGGGCAGATCACCTGAGGTCAGGGGCTCGAGACCAGCCTGGGCAACATGGTGAAACCCCATCTCTATTAAAAATACAAAAAGTAGCCGGGTGTGGTGGTGCACCCCTGTAGTCCCAGCTACTCAGGAGGCTGAGGCACGAGAATCACTTGAACCCAAGAGGCAGAGGCTGCAATTTTAGCCTTGTCATCTTGTCTCTGTCTCCCTAAGGCATGAAGCCCTGAAGGACAAGACCTTGCTGTGGTCAATCCGGTGACAAGCAGTCTCCAGCATGTGTAGTGGATCAGTAAATATGTACCGAACAGGTCAAGGAAGGGGATCTCAGGAGATAGTTACGCAGGAGTATATTTCCTATTAGGTGAGTATAAAAGTTATCGCAATTTTTGCCATTAAAGGCAAGTTACAATTAAACTGCAATTATATTTGCACCAACCTAATATTATTGCTCTAAAAGATTAGAGCATCTCGGGCTGGGCGCAGTGACTTACACCTATAATCCCAGCACTTTGGGAGACCGAGGCGGGTAGATCACCTGAAGTCAGGAGTTGGAGACCAGCCTAGCCAACATGGTGAAACCCCATTTCTACTAAAAATACAAAAAATTAGCCAGGTGTGGTGGCACACGCCTGTAGTCCCAGCTACTCGGGAAGCTGAGGCAGGAAAATGGCTTGAACCCAGGAGGCAGAGGTTGCAGTGAGCCAAAATCGTACCGTTGTACTCCAGCCTGCATGACACAGCGAGACTCTGTCTCAAAAAAAAAGAAAGAAAGAAAGAAAGAAGATTAGAGTTTCTCCTCAGATCTAATCTAAAACATTAGGGCAGTAAGAGGAAATAAACACAATCCCAAGTAAGCATGACTGAGGCCAGGATGGCCCCATAAACCTAGTGGCTTACAACAGCACAAATTTACCATCTTGCAATTATGCAGGTCTGATTTCCAAAACGGGTCTCGCTGGGCTAAGACCAAGGAACCAGCAGGGTTGTGTCCTTCTGGAGGCTCCAAGGGGTCTCGCTGGGCTAAGACCAAGGAATCAGCAGGGCTGAGTTCCTTCTGGAGGCTCCAAGGGAGAATCGACCCATTGCCTTTCTCAGCTCTAGAGGCCACCTGCATTTCTTGGCTTGTGGCCCCTTCCTCCACCTTCAAAGCCAGAATCCTGCAATTTCTCCCTGACTCTGACCTCCTACCTCCCTCTTTTAAAGATCCTTGTAATTACATTGGGCCTACCTGGGTCATGCAGGAGAATCTCCCCATCTCAAGATCTTTCCCTTAATCACACGTGCAAAATCCCCTTGGCCACATAATGTAACATATCCACAGGTTCCAAGGATTAGGACATGAACACCTTTGGGGATCTATGCAGGGAGTCACCATGCAATGAAAGGTGATGTCATGGGAAGGACAAAAAGGCCAGAGGTCACATGGCAGCTATGAGACGATCCTAGCCATCCTGGCCTCAGTGTTGCTCTTTAATTATGACTGCTGAATCTGAACGCCCAGTCCCTCCCACACCCCGTTATCTCACCAGTGTGGCACATGAGGAACACGGTGAGAAGGCGTGAGAGAGATCCAAACATGATTCCAACAAAAAGTCCCAGCCAGACCTGGCTCCACAAAAGCTAGAGGTGCTTTGTAACAGTCACAACCCCAGAGGCTGTTTGCTGGCAAATCATAAGTAAATAGTTGGCTGGGGCCATGTGCAGTGGCTCACGCTTGTAATCCCAGCACTTTGAGAGGCTGAGGTGAGTGGATTACTAAAGATCAGGAGTTCAAGACCAGCCTGGCCAACGTGGTGAAACCCTGTCTCTACTAAAAATACAAAAACTAGCTGGGTGTGGTGGCACATGCCTGTAATCCCAGCTACTTGGGAGGCTGAGGCAGGAGAATCACTGGAACCCAAGAGGTAGAGGTTGCGGTGAGCTGAGATCATGCCACTGCACTCCAGCCTGGGTGACAAGAGTGAAAGTCTATGAAAGAAAGAAAGAGAGAAAGAGAGAAGGAAGGAAGGAAAGGAAGGAAAGGGAGGAAAGGAAGGAGGGAAGGAGAGAAGAAAAGAAGGAAAAAAAAGAAAAGAAAAGAAGGAAAAAAAAGGAAAAGAAAACAAAAGAAAAAATAGTTGGCTGGGTGCAGTGGTTCATGCCTGTAATCCCAGCACTTTGCGACACCGAGATGGGGGTACTGCTTTAGGCCAGGAATTCAAGGTCAGCCTGGGCAACGTAGAAAGACCCTGTCTCTATAAGGGGAAAAAACATGTAGCTGGGCATGGTGGTGCACATCTGTAGTCTCAGCTACTTGAGAGACTGAGGTGGGAAGATCGCTTGAGCCCAGGAGTTTGAGGCTACAGTGAGCTATGATCTCACTACTGCACTCCAGCCTGGGCAACAGAGCCAGATCCTGTCTCTTAAAAGTAAATAAACAAGAAGACAGTCATCTTAAAGCCTTCAACACAAATCCAAGCTAGACAGGGAGGGGTTCACTTCAGAGATCAGACAGTGCAGCCCTGCCCCCACTAAATCTTCACCTGGACTCTCATGGGGTAAGGGGTGGGGAGCAGCATTTCAGGGACTGGCCAGACAGGAAGCCTGGTCTCTGCGAGCAAGCAGCTCACTTCTGTGTTTCTGTCGAGAGAGGAAGCCTCTCTGCTGCAGCTCCCACGGCCACAGGGGCTCAGTCTCGAGGTAAAGCCCCGGCGAAGCCAGACCTCCCCTAGGCTGGACTGAAAACAATCCATCCACGTCAGAAAGGCAGAAACATAAAAATGACCATAAGGTGCCATCATCCAAGAGGCCACCTTCCTGTGAAACCACAGCAACACAGGCCCCGGCTGCTGCACCAATTACCACAAACTCAGTGGCTTAAAGCAACACACATTTACCATTGTTCAGCTCCTAGGGCAAAACCAGTCTCACGGGGCTAAAACCAAGGTGTCGGCAGCACTGGTTCTTTCTGGAGGCTCCGAGGGAAAACCTGCTTCCTGGCCATTTTCACCTTGTAGTGACCGTCTGCAACCGTGGGCGTGCGGCCTCTTCCTCTGCCTTCAAAGCACATCACTCCAACCTCTGGTGCCACCATTCTGCCATTGTCTTCTACTCACTCTCATCTCCCGCCTTTTTCTTTTCTTTTTTTTTTTTTTTTTTTTTTTTTTTGAGGTGGAGTCTCGCTCTGTCGCCCAGGCTGGAGTGCAGTGGCGCGATCTCGGCTCACTGCAAGCTCCGCCTCCCGGGTTCCCGCCATTCTCCTGCCTCAGCCTCCCGAGTAGCTGGGACTACAGGCGCCGCCACCACGCCAGGCTAATTTTTTTTTTTTGTATTTTTAGTGGAGACGGGGTTTCATTGTGTTAGCCAGGATGGTCTCGATCTCCTGACCTCGTGATCCGCCCGTCTCGGCCTCCCAAAGTGCTGGGATTACAGGCTTGAGCCACCACGCCCGGCCCCGCCTTTTTCTTTTCTTTTCTTTTTTTTTGAGATGGAATCTCAAAAAAAGAGCCCAGGCTGCAGTGCAGTGGCACAAACTTAGCTCACTGCATCCTTTGCCTCCCAAGTTCAAGTGATTCTCCTGCCTCAGCCTCCTAAGTAGCTGGGACTACAGGTGCACACCATCACGCCCAGCTAATTTTTGTACTTTTAGTGGAGACGGGGTTTCGCCATGTTGACCAGGCTGGTCTCGAACTGCTGACCTCAGGTGATCCACCCGTCTCGGCCTCCCAAAGTGCCGGGATTACAGGCCTGAGCCACTGCCCCTGGCCCTGCCTTTTTCTTAAAAGGACCCTGTGATTACAGTGAATCCACCTGAGTAACCCAGACTAATTTCCCATCTCAACCTTCTTCACTTAATTTCATCTGCAAGGTCCTCTTTACCAAGTAACATGACATATCCACAGTTTCCGGGGAGCAGGACATGGACATCTCTTGGGGAGCCATCATTCAAGCCTACCACCTATGCCTACCCTTCCACACCCTGTCCACTGATCTGCAGAGGACGAGAGTATTATTTCAAAGACAGTTTTGGAACATTTTCCCAAGAAAGCCAAATTTCAACCCCCCACACCCCACCACAGTTGACAAAGCTAAGAGAAACCAAAAACAAGCTCTAGGACAAGCACAGAGGGGAAAAATGAAAAAGGAAGAAAAAAAGACCCTCCCTATTTACAGCATCTCTGCAGCGTAAGGGTGCTTTGCATACACATTGGAGATTCTAGTGTCATCTTCGCTAGTTAACACAGGAAAAGAGAAGGTTCAGAGAAGTTAAGGAATTTGCCCAAAATCACACAGCCTGCAAATGGTGGATCTGGGATGGAACCCCAGGCCTGTCTGGCTCTCTCTTTGTGCCGCTCTGAATAAAAACATCTTGGATCTTTCTGAGTTTATTTTGAGAGGGGAGGGGTCCCCAAAAGTTTTTTGCAGTAAAACCTTTTCTTTTGGGTAGGAAATTATGCAAAGCATTTGCCACTGCCCCCACTTGCTTGGCGAGTTAGCAGAGAAAGATCTATTTTGGGGCTCTGCGCTCCACTGATCTGTTCACCACCCGCTGCTTATACATTTTTTTTCTACAGAGGCCACTTCCTGAGGCTTAAATGGGCTGGTCAGCTCAGCAAGACCCAAGCCAGACTCAGAGCAGGACACAAGGCAACAAGTAGGGCCAGCACTGAGCAGCCAGGAGCCCCCAGGATCCACCTCAAAAGGAAAACCACCCATCTTAGAACAGGCAATGGCTGCCTGTCAGCCAACCACCAAGACACACCGTATTCAAGCCCTCGAGGAAGGCAACAGCCACCGAGGCTGCCCAACTACACATGTACATTTGTATTATTTCATTCATTCATTCATTCATTCATATTATTCAAGAGCCCCAAACTGGAAATACCTCCAGTATTCACCACTATGCCTTGGGGTGGTTTGTTCCACACCAAGAGACAACAATCCATTATTATTACTATGATATTTAGCATCTGCTATGTGCCAAGCATTATTGTAATCACTGACATGTTAACTCAATCCTCATAACAATCTGATAAAGCATGTAATGTGGCCAGGCGCGGTGGTTCACGCCTGTAATCCCAGCACTTTGGGAGGCCGAGGCAGGTGGATCATTTGATGTCAGGAGTTCTAGACTAGCCTAGCCAACATGATGAGACCCCATCTCTTCTAAAAATACAAAAATTAGCCAGGCATGATGGTGTGCACCTGTAATCCCAGCTACTCAGGAGGCTGAGGTGGGAGGACTGCTTGAACCCGGGAGGCGGAGGGTGCAGTGGGCCAAGATTGTGCCACTGCACTCCAACCTGGGTAATAGAGCGAGACTCTGTCTCAAAAAAAAAAGGTGGGTAATGTTTCCCCATTATATAGAGGGTAAAACTGACGTGCCCAAGATCTCCCATCAGGAGAATGGGGGAGTAGGCGGTGGTATATTCAGTCACTGGAATGCTGCCCAGCAATAGAAAAGAAACTACTGACACCAGCAACAACATGGGTGAATCTTCAGAACGTTCCACAAAAGAAGTTGAATGCAAAACACAGTCTACCGTATCATTTCATGTTTATGAAATTCTAAAACCAAGGAAGAAGGCTGGATGACTGAAAGTAGGCTGGGGTGGCCTGGGGCAGGGTGTGTGCATGCTGGGGAGGGTGGGGGGCTGCTGACTGCAGAGGGAAGTGAGGGAACCCTCTCTCCTGCGATGGAAAGTGTTCTTTGTCTCAATTAGGGGTGGTGGTTACACATGTCTACACGTGTCAAAATGCATCAAACTATGTACTTAAAATGAGTGCCTTTTATTGTATATAAATTAAATATGAAATAAGGTTCATTTTAAAACATTCTTAAAATATGAAGCACATCTTCCATCACCTAGAAGATCATAATCCTTAAAGATGAAATAGGACATCTTCAGAGAAAAGCAGCCAGATGCTAGTTTGGGTCCATTGCTCCCTTGAAGGTAAGCAATGGGAGATATTTTTCTTTTGTGTTTGTCCATCTTTTCCAAAGGTTCTAGAATGAATCTGCATTTCTCTGATAATGGAAAATAAGACCTACTAAATGTAATTTTTAAAACTGAGCTAGGGCTGGGCACAGTGGCTCATGCCTGTAATCCCAGCACTTTGGGAGGCTGAGGCAGGTGAATCACAAGGTCAGTATTTCAAGACCAGCCCGGCCAACATGGTGAAATCCCATCTCTACTAAAAATACAAAAATCAGCCAGACGTGGTGGCAGGCGCCTGTAATCTCGGCTACTCAGGAGGCTGAAGCAGGAGAATCGCTTGAAACCGGAAGGTGGAGGTTGCAGTGAGCCAAGATCATGCCATTGTACTCCAGCCTGGGCGAAAGAGCGAAACTTCATCTCAAAAAAAAAAAAAAAACTGAGCTGGGATAGAGTCCAACCTTCCAGAGATGGCCGGGAAGATCTCACACCCCAGGGCAGTGAGCAGTCAGGAGGTCTGCCCGGCTAAGCCTCAGGCTTCCTGGGTGCCCCAAACCGAATCCTTGACTTCTCCAAGCCTGGCTACACAAGGGAATTCGCAGGAGCTCCCCTGCCTCATAGGGTTGGTACCAGATGAAGCCTCAGTAACGAGCTCTGAAAATGGATATGAGGCAGTGTTTTCACTCCACACCTGGGAATACAACACCCCTAGGATGTTCCGACTCTGCCCAGACATCCACCCACCACATCCATCTCCAGAAGCAGCCCGGCACCCAACAGGGTCTTTGTCTTCCATGCCCAAGCCCCACCAACCCCCACTAAACCCCAGAGTCAGGCCAACCAGAATGTGGATCTGAACTCCCATGCCCCGCTGTGTAGACTTGAGCAAGTCACTGGACCTCTCTGAGCCTCAGCTTCCTCTGCAAATTGAAGGAGTTACACCTGCCTCATGGGAGGCCTGGAAGGATGAAATAAGATGACAGCGCTGGAAATACCCTAAGTTCTCACTAAAAAGCTGTATTTATTTTTGTGATTCAAAGAGCCCCACCCCACTAAAAAAAAAAAAAAAAAAAAAAAAAATCCATGAGCCCACACTAGCTTATGGAAGACGAAGCAAATCTCCCTATTCATATTCTATCTAAATACCAACTCTCATAAGGCTGCCCTCCACATTCCTCCCTTATGCTAGAGTGACAGGCTCAGCAGCCCTCAGTTTCCATGGAAACTCATGACAAGGGGCATCATCATTTAAGTTATTTCAGCCATTTCCTGCTGCCCACAGTGCCAATGAGGCGTGCCGCAGTGGAGAAAAGGTGTGCCCAGCTAGTTGGCTCTGTCCTGGCTATTGTTCAGGCCATTGAAGCCTCCAGAAGCACAGTCCCCACCAGGCAGATAATTCCCGAAGCTCAGGCCTTCAGAGCTCCATTTCTGTGCAGCCGATGAGTATCCCCAAGACATAAGCAGAAGAAGAATGGCATTCACCCATGCAGACAGCATCTATGGTGTACCTGGTATGTGCCAGTCGTCATGCACGACACAGGAACAATGAACGGAACCAACAGCCCCCTTTCAAAAGGTGACAGTCTGAGAAACACAAACATTAAATGCCCACATAAATATAAATAACCACCATATGACGATACTCCCAAAGAGACAATGGAATGACAGACTAATGGGATGTCCTCCAGAGGGGCAGAAAGTGAGGAGCTGACTGAGCCACAGACTTGATCAGGCAGAAAGGACCTCATCAGTGAGGAAACTGAGGCACAGAGGGCCAAAGCAATCCTAACAGGAGTAAGAGCTTAACACACTAGCTCACTGAATATTCACAAAAGCCCTGTGAAATAGGTGTTGTAATTCTCACTTCACAGATCGGGGGACACAGGCCCACAGAGAGGAAGTGACTGGGCCCAGGCCACATGATAGGAAGGAACAGAGAGTAGACGACAACCAGGTCTCTCTAATCTTGCCCCTTCCCTCCCAGAATCAGACTTCTCCTTTGGGTTTTTGCTCTCAACTCCAAGTGTTCACTTAATCCCCTTCTCCCCCAAACAATAAGGGACAGGAGATACATGTTCATAAGCACAGGGAGCTTGTCTCACTTTTGCCTACCCTGGCCTGGCCTGACATGTAATAAGTTATCAATAAATGTGTTAAGTGAAAGAATCACAACCGAGTGCAGGGGCTTATGCCTGTAATCCCAGCACTTTGGGAGGCCAAGTGCACGACGGTCATTTGAGTCTGGGAGTTTGACACCAGCCTGGGCAACATAGTGAGACCCCATCTCTACTTGAAATTTTAAAAATAAATAGATAAAATAAAAATCACAAGGTACCCTCTGATGTTCTGCATACATCTTTTGTCATCTTCTGGAAGGGCAGGTACAGATTGAGGGCTCTTGTTTTACCAGTTGTGTTTACTGAAGCTGTAGCAACACTAAACACAGCTGACAAAAGGCATTTAAAACCACTCTAGTGCCTTGTGCAGCTCCCCTCATGACGATGCACTCCAATGTGGACAACAAAAGCGAAACTCCTTCTCAAAAATAATACTAATAATATCAACATCTAAAACAGCTTTTTGTTTTTAGTGGAAGATTGGTGTTTCACACGCACTCATTCATTTTATCTTCATAACTGCCTCACGGCACAGGTACTAATAGTATTCCCCCATTATCTAGGGGGTAAGTCATAATTTCTGGCTGGGCACGGTGACTCAAGCCTGTAATCCCAGCACTTTGGGAGGCTGAGACAGGCGGATCACAAGGTCAGGAGATCGAGACCATCCTGGCTAACAGGGTGAAACCCCGTCTCTACTAAAAAAATACACAAAACTAGCCGGGTGAGGTGGCGGGCGCCTGTAGTCCCAGCTACTCGGGAGGCTGAGGCAGGAGAATGGCGTGAACCTGGGAGGCGGAGCTTGCAGTGAGCCGAGATCTGGACACTGCACTCCAGCCTGAGTGACAGAGCGAGACTCCGTCTCCAAAAAAAAATATATATATATATATATTATTCCCATTTTATACACGGGAAATGGACGCATAGTTCTCCACCTGGAGAACTCTTCCCATCGGTTCTTGGCCTAAATATAAGCTCCTCAGAGAGGCCTTTCCTGACCACCCATCACGTGGGCTCTTCCTGTCCCTTGTGCTGACTTTGCTTGTAATGACAGGGCTTTGTCTTCACCTCCCTGTTTACCATCTGTCTCTTCCCGCCAGCCCTCAAAACTCACAAGAAGGACACCAGCATCTAATGCATCCAGTGCTTGTCGCCTTCTGGGCAATAAATGAGTAGTTGCGCAATGGCACAGGAAAAAAAGCACAGCTCAGAGAAGACCCTAGCCCAGCTAGAAAGAGGCAGAATCACGATGTGGCCCCAGGTGCCACATTAGTGCTTTCCCACTAATGATAACAGCGCAACCTCACTTTCAGTTCTTGCTTCTGGACATGAGCATCTAGGGGGTAAGTCATAATTTCTGGCTGGGCACAGTGACTCATGCCTGTAATCCCAGCACTTTGGGAGACTCAAATGGGAGGATTGCTTTAGCCCAGGAGTTCAAGACCAGCCTGGACAACATAGTGAGATCCCACCTCTACTAAAAAATAAATTAAAATTAGCTGGGCACAGTGGTGCATCCCTGTAGTCCCACCTACTCATGAGGCTGAGGGAGGAGGATCATTTGAGCCCAGGAGGTCAAGACGGCAGATGAGCTATGATTGCACCACGGCACTCCAACCAGGGCAACAGAGTAAGACCCTGTCTCAAAAAACAAAAAAAAAGTATAATGAGGGACAAGGTCTTCTTCTTAGACTTGCCAGGTCACCCTTTTCATGGCCCCAAAACAGGCTATGCCAGATAGTTCAGTATCTGAAGGCTAATTTGTTTTGTTTGTTTTTTGAGACAGGGCCTTACTTTGTTGCCCAGGCTGGAGTGTAGTGGCATCAATGCAACTTCGATCTCTCAGGTTCAAGAGATTCTCCAACCTCTGCCTCCCAAGTAGCTGGGATTACAGGCATACATTGCCATGCCCAGCTAATTTTTATATTTTTAGTAGAGGCAGAGTTTCACCATATTGGCCAGGCTGGTCTTGAACTCCTGACCTCAAGTGATTCTCCTGCCTCATCCTCCCAAAGTGCTGGGATTACCAGCATGAGCCATCATGCCTGTCCACGAAGGTTTGTTTTTTGTTTTGTTTTGTTTTGTTTTTTTTTTTAGATGGCGTCTCGCTCTGTCACCCAGGCTGGAGTGCACTGGTGCGATCTCGGCTCACCGCAACCTAAGCCTCCCAGATTCACATCATTCTTCTGCCTCAGCCTCCCAAGTAGCTGGGACTACAAGTGCCTGCCACCACGCCCGGCTAATTTTTTGTAACTTTAGTAGAGATGCGGTTTCACTGTGTTAGCCAGCCAGGATGGTGTTAATTTCCTGACCTAGTGATCCGCCCGCCTCACCCTCTCAAAGTGTTGGGATTACAGGCATGAGCCACCATGCCTGACATTTTTTTTTTCTTTTCTCTTTTTTTTTTTTTTTTTTTTGTTTTTTTTTTTTTGTTTTTGAGACGAAGTCTTGCTCTGTCACCCAGGCTGAAGGCTGAAGTACAGTGGAACAATCTCGGCTTACTGCAACCTCCATCTCCCAGGTTCAAGCAATTCTCTTGCCTTAGTCTCCTGAGTAGCCGGGATTCCAGGCGCACTTCACCACGCCCAGCTAATTTTTGTATTTTTAGTAAAAATGGGGTTTCACCAACTTGGCCAGACTGGTCTCGAACTCCTGACCTTAGGTGATCCACTCACCTTGGCCTCCCAAAGTGCTGAGATTACAGGCGTGAGCCACCGTGTCTGGTCATTTAAGAGTGCTAAGTTATAGTGCACTTAAGACCTACAAAGATTTCCACCAAGAAGACTGTAAGAATCGAAGGAGCCACCTGCATGGGAACTGGAAAAACATCAGGCTGGATTTTCCCACGCTCAGACTCCCAGCAGCTAGAGAGGGACTTGTGTTCTGAGTGGCTTTTGAGCCCCCTTGGCCTCTGAAAGGGCCAGAAGAACTTCAGAACAACAGGCTGAGTAGTCAACAAAGCCCAGGCAAAGCAGGCGGAAGAAGAAAACAGCCCCCAACCATGGCAGTGTTAAAGATGCAAATTAGGAAGCTTCCAGGGGGTGGTCTCTCATCCCCTGCAGTTTCCCGCTGGAAAGACAGGGTCCCTGGGATACACTCTAGGACTGTATCTTCACCTCTGGGAATCAGAGGCTCAGCTACGCAGAAGGATCTCACTGTGTTCTGTGGCTGCCAACCTGCTGAGGCTGAGACCCCTTGGTGAGGACTGGGAGACCGATGCCCTAGCCTGGGCCCACCAGGGAGAGCTGAGAACCCCCTCCCTTCACAGCCCAGTAAGGCCCCATATGCAATAAAACAACCTCGCTTCGCATAACCACCCTCTGCATGAACAGGCGTTTCGGAGCGTCATATCACAGGTGCTTCATTTTAAGCCTGAATTCCCCAATTATCATTCCTTCCATAACTCAGGGAAAAAAGGAAACGCTTAAAAATTAACTTCAGCAACTCTGGTTTTGCCTTGGAAGATTTTTCAGGCTGGAACAGCCACTGGAACAAGCAGTCCTGATAATAATAAAAGTAACTTCTTATCGTCACCATCTCCAGCAGCTGACGTTTAGTCAGCACGAACTCTAGACAAACCCTGTGCTACAAACCTAATGTGTATTGGCTCATTTAATCTTTATCCCAACTCTATGCGGAGAGTATTGTCATAATCCCCACTGTAGAGACAAAGAAACTGAAACTGAGGTTCAGAGAGGTTAACTCCCTGTGGTCACACAGCAAGGGAACAGTGAGACAGGACAAAAGCCTGGGGTCCTTGCTTTCCATTCTCCCTGTGCTTCATGTCCCCCTGGGCGTCTTTTTTTTTTTTTTCTTTTGAGACAGAGTCTCATACTGTTGCCCAGGCTGGAGTGCAGTGGCATGATCTTGGTTCACTGCAACCTCCACCTCCCAGGTTCAAGTGATTCTCCTGCCTCAGCCTCCCGAGTAGCTGGGATTACAGGCACATGTCACCATGCCTGGCTAATTTTTGTATTGTTTTAGTAAAGACAGGATTTCACCATGTTGGCCAGGCTGGTCTCGAACTCCTGACCTCAAGTGATCTCCCCACCTCTATCTCTCAAAAGTGCTAGGATTACAGACATGAGCCACTGCACTCAGTTTCCCTGGATGTCTTTCAATCCAATCCCCGCTACACCCTACCTTGCAGGTCTTCCACTCCTGAACACTCTAACCCCAGACTATATCTCTGCCCCTGTCTCAGCTCCTGAAGCACTGCTAAAACAGGCAGGTCCCCTCAGAAGACCTTATTATCTATTGAGGAGAACAGTGAAATAACCAGAAAACAGGCAAAAAGACAGCCTATCCTTTGGACCTGGTACCATTCCCCTCCGCTGTATCTTTTTTTTTTGAGATGGAGTCTTGCTCTGTCGCCCAGGCTGGAGTGCAGTGGCGCGATCTCGGCTCACTGCAAGCTCCGCCTCCCGGGTTCACGCCATTCTCCTGCCTCAGCCTCCCGAGTAGCTGGGACTACAGGCGCCCACAACCGCACCCGGCTAATTTTTTGTATTTTTAGTAGAGACGGGGTTTCACCGTGGTCTCGATCTCCTGACCTTGTGATCCGCCCGCCTCGGCCTCCCAAAGTGCTGGGATTACAGGCGTGAGCCACCGCGCCCGGCCATCCCTCCATTGTATCTTAAGACATTTGTATCCTAGCCCCAAAGTTTGGCACAAACACACAGACCTCAGCCTGGGTTCCCAGCCCCTCATCCTTTCTCCTTAGGGAGGGCAGCCTCTTAATATTCACGTACCAGGCGTGTGTTGAGTGTGTTATCACTCAACACACCCAAGGTCAAGGCCCGGAGAGATGCCCCTGGATACCATGGTCTCCATCTCTGGTGGATTCAAGATAGCCACAAACTTCTTCCCATCAACAGGTAGAATCTATTTCCCTTCCTTGAGTCAGGGTTGGCCTTGTGACTTGCTTTTAACACAGCAAAAGTTTCAGGCTTCTGCTTTCTGTCCCTTGGAAGCCATCACAGAGAAGACCAGCTACTGTGAGACCACCATGCTGTGAGGAAGCCCAAACTAGCCACAGAACAGGGAGAGACACTGCACAAAGGAGCACCGGTGGCCCAAACAGCTGCCTGGGAACTTTCAGCCCGGCCATCAGCTGAATATATTCAGGTAAGGGACTCCAGGCAACACCAAGGGAGACAGAACAGCAAACCCACTGACTGAGCTCTGTCCAAATTGCTGATCCACAGAATTGTTGTTTTAAGCTCCTGTGTTTTTATACTGTTATAGAAAAATCCCCTTAAGCTAATAAGCAATTTCAGCAGTCTCAGGATACAAAATCAATGCGTAAAAACCACAACCATTTCTGTACACTAATGACAGACAAACAGAGAGCCAAATCATGAGTGAACTCCCATTCACAATTGCTATTAAGAGAATAAAATACCTAGGAATACAACTTACAAGAGATGTGAAGGACCTCTTCAAGGAGAACTACAAACAACTGCTCAAGGAAATAAGAAAGGACACAAATAAATGAAAAAAGATTTCATGCTCATGGATAGGAAGCATCAAATTCGTGAAAATGGCCATACTGCCCAAAGTAATTTATAGATTCAATGCTATTCCCACCAAGCTATCATTGACTTTCTTCACAGAATTAGAAAAAACTACTTTAAATTTCATATAGAACCAAAAAAGAGCCCACAAAACCAAGACAACCCTAAGCAGAAAGAACAAGCTTCAGGCATCACGCTACCTGACTTCCAACTACACTACAAGGCTAGAGTAACCAAAACAGCATGGTACTGGTACCAAAACAGATATATAGACCAATAGAACACAGGCCTTAGAAATAACACCACACATCTACCACCATCTGATCTTTGACAAACTTGACAAAAACAAGCAACGGGGAAAGGATTCCCTATTTAATAAATGGTGTTGGGAAAACTGGCTAGCCATATGCAAAAAACTGAAACTAGACCCCTTCCTTACGCCTTATACAAAAATTAACTCAAGATGGATTAAAGACTTAAACATAAGACCTAAAACCATACAAAACCCTAGAAAAAAACCTAGGCAATACCATTCAGGACATAGGCATGGGCAAAGACTTCATGACTAAAACACCAAAAGCAAAGGCAACAAAAGCCAAAATTGACAACTGGGATCTAATTAAGCTAAAGAGCTTCTGCACAGCAAAAGAAAGTATCATCAGAGTGAACAGGCAACCTACAGAATGGAAGAAAAATTTTGCAATCTATCCATCTGACAAAGGACTAATATCCAGAACTACAAAGAACTTAAACAAATTTACAAGAAAAAAACAACCCCATCAAAAAGTGGGCAAAGGGGCCGGGCGCGGTGGCTCACGCCTGTAATCCCAGCACTTTGGGAGGCCGAGGCGGGCGGATCACAAGGTCAGGAGATTGAGACCACGGTGAAACCCCGTCTCTACTAAAAACACAAAAAATTAGCCGGGCGCGGTGGCGGGCGCCTGTAGTCCCAGCTACTCAGGAGGCTGAGGCAGGAGAATGGCGTAAACCCAGGAGGCGGAGCTTGCAGTGAGCCGAGATCGCGCCACTGCACTCCAGCCTGGGCGACAGAGCGAGACTCCGTCTCAAAAAACAAACAAACAAAAAAAAGTGGGCAAAGGATATGAACAGACACTTCTCAAAAGAAGACATTTATGCAGCCAAAAAACATATGAAAAAAGCTCGTCATCACTGATCATTAGAGAAATGCAAATCAAAACTACAATGAGATACCATCTCATGCCAGTTAGAATGGTGATCATTAAAAAGTCAGGAAACAAAAATTGCTGGAGAGGATGCGGAGAAACAGGAACCCTTTTACACTGTTGGTAGGAGTATAAATTAGTTCAACCATTGTAGGAGACAGCGTGGCGATTCCTCGAGGATCTAGCACCAGAAATACCATTTGACCCAGCAATCCTATTACTAGGCATAAACCCAAAGGATTATAAATCATTCTACTATAAAGACACATGCACACATATGTTTATTGCGGCACTGTTCACAATAGCAAAGGCATGGAACCAACCCACATGCCCATCGATGATAGACTGGATAAAGAAAATGTGGCACATATACACCATGGAATACTATGCAGCCATAAAAAAGGGTGAGTTCATGTCCTTTGCAGGGACACGGATGAAGCTGGAAACCATCATTCTTAGCAAACTAACACAAGAACAGGAAACCAAACACCTCATTTTCTTACTCTTCAGTGGGAGCTGAACAATGAGAACACATGGACACAAGGAGGGGAACATCACACACCTTGCGGGCCAAGGGGAGGGATAGCATTAGGAGAAATACCTAAAAAAAGAAAAAAGAAAACAGAAACATCATCCTAAAACCTGTTCCCAGGCCTAGGGAGAGCATCATCTTCTCAGGTGACTAACACTGGGGACGGCCTTCCCTTTTGAGTCCTGAACCCTGATATGCAAAACTATCCCCTATCAATGATACTGCCAACAAAAGTGCTCATAATTGAGCACTACGCTAAAAGTTTCACATACCCAATCTCTAGTCTTTACATCCACCCACAAGAAAGGCACCACCGGTGTGCCCATTTGACAGATGTAGACACTGAGGCCCAAGGAGGGAGTCACACAGACAGAATGGGAGACTCAAGAGGCAAGCCCAGGCTTGTTCAACCCCAACACTGCTGTCATACGTGGTGCCACATGACCTCCCCCAGCACACTGACCACCTCAGGGTCGTTCCAGGAAGCGCACACTCATGTCCCTCTGGGACACAGCTTAGATGTGGCCTTGGACCACAAAGCACAGCCACTGGGGCCAGAAAGGCCACTGTTAGATCAGTTTTGCTGCTGTTCCCTGGGCTCCTGTCAGGTGCATAACCTCCCTTGATGCCTCTTAGAGAGGGAAGCAAAAGTTACCTTCATTTTCATTATAAATATAGTCATGTACAAAATTATTTGATCAATGTTTTGCTTGCCTCTCCCACTAAACAATAAGGTCAATGAAATTAAAGGCCCTGTCTCCTTCTATCAGAACTCAATACAGTGCTTTGCCCTCAGCAAATAATCCATAAATAGTTACTGAACAAATCAATAACAGGAAGAATGAATGAATGAGAAATAAATGCACTTTGCTCGGGGCCATTTTAAAGAGCAACATCACCAGCAAAAAAAAAAAAAAAAAAAATTGCAGAAAATAGGCACTAAGTGGACCACAGAAAGGACACCTGTTTGCAAAAAGAAAGCTAAAACAGGAAGGCAGTGTCATTTGTTTGACCTCAGCAGGGCATGTGTGAATGGGTGACCCAAATTTTTCACCAGTCTGCATCACCGTGAATGACCACAGAAGGGCCAGAAGTACTGGTCTGGGGGTTGCAAGTAAGTTGGAGCAGAAAGGCAAATTCACAAATACTGACGCTGCAAATAACGAAGACCAAGCATACACGCTGAGAGAAAAACGGTCTCTTATGAGGCTGCTCACGGCCACGTTACCTGTTCTGTAGACTAGAGTCATCTGGGATAGGAGAGAAGCATGGGCTGGGCACGGTGACTCACACCTGTAAACCCAGCACTTTGGGAGGCTGAGGCAGGCGGATCACGAGGTCAAGAGATAGAAACCATCCTGGCCAACATGGTGAAACCCCATCTCTACTAAAATACAAAATTAGCTGGGCGTGGTGGTGTGTGCCTGCAGTCCCAGCTATTCAGGAGGCTGAGGCAGGAGAATCATTTGAACCTGGGAGGCGGAGGTTGCAGTGAGCTGAGACTGCACCACTGCACTCCAGCCTGGTGACAGAACTAGGCTCCGTCTCAAAAAAAAAAAAAAAGGGAGAGAACCATGCTGAAGGACAAAAACTGGCAGAAATATGAACAGAGCATGGGAAAGGCATTGCTTCTTGGATGCTGTGAGCTACACAGTATGCATCTCAGCCACACGAGCCAGTAAATTCTCTTTTTTTTGCTTGAGCTGGTTTCTGACCCCGCCCCCAAGCCAAAAAAATCCTGAATGCTCAGGGCAGCGATAACTGGTGCATCAGACACTCTCTCTAGAATCAGAACAGAAGTGACAAGACTGGCCAATCACAGGTAAGAGGAGAAAGACACATGTGTAGGCACACACACAGGCTCACATACCACAGGGAACAGAGAAAACAGCAAGTCCCAGGGCGGCCCAAGTCTGGTCCATGTGATTCCTCACAAAGGGTTTAAGTGGGTCTCTGTCTTCATCTGGGTTCCCCCAGAAACAGACTCTGAGGCAAGAATGTACATGCAAGGAGTTTATTTGGGGGGGTATCCCAGGAATCACTGGAAGGGGAATGGGGTGGTGGACAGGGAAGGAAGCACAGGCAATAAAGGATGTGTCATCAAGCTTATTACACCTGTGAGCAAATAGAGCCAAAGTCCATTGGGAAAGCCTGGGAGCCAGTGCAGAACAAGCCAGGAGTGTCCTGACTGAAAGCGAGGGTGCTGGGGTATTGATCTGCCAATTCCCCACACAGCCATGCCACCTCTGGAGGCACTAACACCCCAGCACTCCCAGTCTATCCTGCACCACAGGCTAGCGAAGTCACAGGTGTTTCCAGCAAGTGGCTTGTGGTGTGCAGAGGTGTGTGCTGAGGGGATAAGGTCAGGCACCAAGAGTGTCTGCAACAGTTTCAGTTCCCTGCCACAAAACCAACCAGTCCAAGTCACCAGTGGGCTCAGAGTGGGGCCTGGTTCAGCACAGGTTCCCCCTCCCCCATGAGCTACTCACAACACACCTCCACGCTCCTTCCTTACCCCTAGAATAGGAGTATTATATTTTAGAGGAAAATGCCTGGTAGACACCACCAACCTTACAGGCAGCAACCTTCATCAGGCAGGTCCAATAGGCCATGAACTACACCGAGCTCATGTCTCCCCTGATCTCATGGAAGCCTCCCCAGCATGCTCTGATAAGCCCCATTTTGCAGAGGGGGAAACAGAGGCCAGGCCTACAGAGGCTACGGAGTTTGCTCAAGATTGCACAGTGGTGGCCGGGCACGGTAGCTCACACCTGTAATCCCAGCACTTTGGGAGACTGAGGCAGGTGGATCACAAGGTCACGAGATCGAGACCATCCTGGCTAACACAGTGAAACCCTATCTCTACTAAAAATACAAAAAATTAGCCGGGCAAGGTGGTGGGCGCCTGTAGTCCTAGCTACTCAGGAGGCTGAGGCAGGAGAATGGCTTAAATCCAGGAGGTGGAGGTTGAAGCGAGCCGAGATCACGTCACTGCACTCCAGCCTGGGCGACAGAGGGAGACTCAATCTCAAAAAACAATAAAATAAAATAAAAAGATCGCACAGTGATAAGTGGCAGAGCTGAGACTCAAACTCAGTGCTGTGGGCTTGGGCCCACACAGCCTATCCAGTGCAATCTCCCAGGACCCTCCTCCCTCTCTCTCTAAAAGGGTCCCCTGGGCATTCTGACCTCAGGACACTGGGGATTCACTTCTTTGGAAGTTAAGGGGAGGGGTTTGCCTCCAAAACAGCCAACAGGCCTTGGCAAATGCAAAATAGTACAGCCTTTTTGGAAAATAGGCTGGTGGTGCCTCAAAAGGTTAAATGTAGTCACAAATGCTTAAATGAATGGTTACTGTATGGCTTAGCAATTGCACTCCTAGGTGTACACCCAGGAGAAAGGAAAACACATCTACACAAAATCCTGCACATGAATGTTCACAGCAGCACTACTAATAATAGCCAAAAGGTAAAAACAACCTAATATTGTTTGCATATCTGTCCCCACACTAGTTTCATGTTGAATTGTAATCCTCAGTATTGGAGGTGGGGTCTGGTGGAAGGTGACTGGATCATGGGGATGAATTTCTCATTAACGGTTTTGCACCATCTCTTGGTGCTGCCCTTGCAGTACTCAGTGAGTTCTTGAGAGATCTGGCTGTTGAAAAGTATGTGGCACCTCCTTCCCTCTCTGTCTTGCTCCTGCTTTCACCATGTCACATGCCAGCCCCGCTTTCACCTTCCACCATGATTGTAAGCTTCCTGGGGCCTCTCCAGCCATGCTGAACTGTGAGTCAATTAAACCTCTTCTCTTTTTAAATTACACAGTCTCAGGTAGCTCTTTATAGCAGTGAGAACAGACTAATACAGTGACCCTGGGCTGTGCCTCAATGTTCTCATCTGTAAAATGGAAATAATGGGTATTGAACATATACACTTGTGGAATTAAGTAAGCAATAATACAGGGAAAGCTCTTAGAGTGGTACCAGATACATAAACGTATACTACATAAATGTCAGCTCTCATGGTTGTGTTGGTTGGTGACAGTGATGACAATGATGATGATGTGGGAGCTTGATGGGCTTCCTGCCTTGTATGAAGCTGAAAAAATGCCGCTTCGGCCTGAAACCAGCTCTTCCTTTGCAACTTAGACCTCAGATCCAAAAGGCAGAGCCCAGGTTCTGAGCAGCCCATTCTCCTCAGTGCTCTCCTCCTAGATACGCACACTGCCCCCATCCCTCAAGCCTGCAGAGGGGTTACCAGGGCACCCTGCCCTTCTTGGGCCCCAGAGCTGCCCTCCCTCTCCTGATGTAGGAGGAGGACAAGGCCGGGACAAGACATGGGCAGCTGTCCCTGTGAAATCACCAAAGGAATCACCACGTTCAACAAGATAGGCCTCTGCTGTGAGGTCCCCACTGACCACCTGGAGAAGGAAATGCATTGAACAGACTTGAAACATGACCTAGGAAGCCTTGGCGAGAAGGTAGAATGGACGACTCAGGAGAAGGCCAACCAGAGCAGCCAGAGGGGCCACATCAGTCATCCATCATTCACTGCAAACTCTCCCATGGCCCCTGGCTCCCTGAAGGAAAAGCTGGAGTGCTATGGAGGCCTCCATAGCCCTGGGTCATGTGACCCCTGCTTCCTCCCCATAACTCTGCCCCCATCACCCTGCTTGGCCTCCTGGCTATCCCCAGAACATGCCCCAAATAGAACAAACAATAGAACAAATCAAATAGAACAAACCAAATAGAACAAACAATAACCAAAAAGGGAAAACTACCTAAATGCTGCAAAACAACAATAGCAGCAACAACAATAACAAAAAAAGCACTACTCACATGGCTGGTATTGGTGGTTCACACTGTATTTCCATCACATAGCAGTGGTCCAGAAGCAGCCAGCTTTGGCTACTGCAGGATGGAGACATGGATGGCAAAGCATTGTGAGTGGGGTGGGGGAAGGGGGTGTGAGGCATCTGTTCAGATCTTTGCCCACTTTTTAATTGGGTTGTTTTCTCATTGTTGAGTTTTTGTTTTTGTTTATGTTTTGAGACGGAGTCTTGCTCTGCTGCCCAGGCTGGAGTGCAGTGGCGTAATCTCGACTCACTGCAAGCTCCGCCTCCTGGGTTCACACCATTTTCCTGCCTCATCCTCCCGAATAACTGGGACTACAGGCACCCACCACCATGCCCAGCTAATTTTTTTGTATTTTTAGTAGAGACAGGGTTTCACTGTGTTAGCCAGGATGGTCTCGATCTCCTGGCCTTGTGATCTGCCCACCTCGGCCTCCCAAAGTGCTGGGATTACAGGCGTGAGCCACCACGCCTGGCCTTTTATTGCTGAGTTTTAAGAGTTGTCTATTTTGGATACAGGTCCTTTATCAGTTCTTGTTTCATAAATATTTTACCCTGTCTGTGGCTTGTCTTGTTAACCTCTTAACCTAAAGGTTTTTTGGCACATGGTGACTGCGAAAAAGTATCTGATGTCGTTCCTCTAAAAACTTTGGCAACCTTGGGAAATCACTGACGCTCGCTGTACTTAGGAGTAAAAGAGGCAAAACTCACAGGCAGATTGTAATGACTAGACACTACACATAAATACCCATACACATGATCACATGGATACATGTGCGCTTGTAGTGCCCAGCACAATGCTGATGCATGGCAGATGCTCAATACTGCTCCCAAACTTTCAAGAACACTCTCTCAACCTGGTGTCAGCAGCACTTCCCAGTGACATTTCTCCAGGTTCCTCTTAGGAGGTAACTGATGGCCAAACAGGAAGCAGAGGAGCTCAAAGTGCACAGTTAGGAATAGGCATTTCCAGGGCTCTGTGAAAAGAGTCACCAAATATAGACCCCCTGGGCTGAGGCATTCAACCTTGAAATGATGAAAAGTCTGTGCTATGCTTCACCGCAACATTTGGACAAACATCTACTGAGGAAACTAAGACAGGTTACCAGCTTCAAAAAATGGTCCTTAGTGCCACAAAAAAAGCAGAAGTGATGGTTAAAATGTATGATTCTTGACTCAGGCCAACAAGCACATCCTTGCCAATCAGTGTCTGTGCCCATGTGCTTCAAGCTAACATATCCAGAGTTTCCTCACTCATTTACGCCATAGTCAGCACCAACCCCATGCCAGATGGCAATGCTGGGGCCCAGAAAAGTTGAAAATAGAACACTGTCTACAAAAAGCAAATGTTTAGAAGGAAATTATTACATCAATTAAAAATCACTCAATGAATGCTATGTAAGATAAAGCAATGAGCCATCAGGGAAATACAAATCAGAACCACAATGAGATACCACTTCACCTCCACTAGGATGGTGATAACCAAAAAGACAGATACTAAC
Source organism: Macaca fascicularis (assembly GCF_037993035.2). Lineage (NCBI taxonomy): Eukaryota > Metazoa > Chordata > Mammalia > Primates > Cercopithecidae > Macaca > Macaca fascicularis. Next base: position 77,685,192 of record NC_088394.1, on the reverse strand, counting down.
ATGTGTTGGGGAGGACATGGGGAAGTTAGAGCCCTCATCCATTGCTGGTGGTAAAGTAAATGGTGCAAATGCTTTGGCAAACAGCCTTGGCAATTCCTTAAGTGATTAAACAGTTACAGATAACCTAGAATTCCATTCTTAGGCACAGAGCCAAGAGAAATGGAAACATGTATTCACACAAAAACTTGTACATGAATGTCCACCGCACCATTATTCACAATAACCAAAAAGAGTCCAGGCATGGTGGCTCATGCCTGTAATCCCAGCACTTTGGGAGGCCAGGAGTTCGAGACCAGCTTCGCCAACATAGTGAAACCCTCTCTCTCTTAAAAATACAAAACTTATCCAGGTATGGTGGTACATGCCTGTAATCCCAGCCACTCGGGAGGCTGAGGCACGAGAATCACTTGAATCCAGGAGGTAGAGGATGCAGTGAGCCAAAAATCGCACCACTGCACTCCGGCCTGAGTGACACAGTGAGAAGGAAGGAAGGGAGGGAGGGAGGGAGGGAGGGAGGGAGGGAGGGAGGGAGACAAACAGTAACCAAACTGTGGGAAGGAAGGAAGGGAGGAAGGGATGGTGGGAGGGAGGAAGGCACGGAGGGAGGGAGGGAGGGAAGGAGGGAACGAACAAACAATAACCAAAAAGAGAAAACTACCTAAATGTCTCTCAAGTGATGAATGGATAAACAAAACGTGGTCTATCCATGCAACGGAATATTACTCAGTGATAAAAAGGAATGAACTGTTGATATATGCTACAATGTGAATGAACCTCACGTTAGGCTAAAGCAGTGAGATGCAAAAAGCCATGTATTATGAGATTTCATTTACATGAAATGTCCAGAATAGGCAAATCTGTAAAGGCAAAAAGTAGATTTGTCATTGCCAGGAATGGGGGGAAGTAGAGGTGACTTCTGATCTATAGGATTTGGGCGAAATAATGAAACATTCTAAAATTGATTATGATAATGTTGGTACAACTCTGAATGTACTAAAAACCACTTAACAGTATACATTAAGGGGTGCATTATATGGTATATGATGTTTATATCTCAATAAAAGTATTAATTTTTTTTGCACTTTGGGAGGCCAAGGTGGATCACCTGAGGTCAGGAGTTCAAGACCAGCCTGACCAACATGATGAAACCCCGTCCCTACTAAAAATACAAAATTAGCTGGGCATGGTGGCACATGCCTGTAATACCTGCTACTCAGGAGGCTGAGGCACGAGAATCGCTTGAACCTGGGAGGCGGAGGTTATAGTCAGCTGAGATCACGCCACTGAACCCTAGCCCGGGCGACAAGAGTGAAACTCCACTCAGAAAAGAAGGGAAGACGAGGGAAAGGAAGGGAAGGGAAGGGGAGGAGAAAGGAGGGGAGACGAGGGGAGGGGGAGCAAGGGGGGAGGGGGAGGAAGGGGAATGGGAAGAGAGGACGGAAAGAGAGGGAAGGGGAGGGGAGGGGAATGAAGGGAACAAATCTATAGGTTCCTCATGAAGAGAAGGTGGCAGCTCAAGGTACTAGTTATACATGCAATATCACATAACTAGTAAGCACCTACTGGGAACACTTGGTAGCAGAAGCTGGAAGTACACACAGGAGTAAGACTGCACCCACCTGAAGGAGCCAGCTTCTAGTCTTTTCATTCCAGACAGAAAGTTGGTGGGCAACCCTGCACAGCCATAGATTTTTAGAAGCCAATTCAAAACGAAACGTCAGCCCGGCGTGATGGCTGACGCCTGTAATCCCAGCACTATGGGAGGCTGAGGCAGGCGGATCACTTGTGGTCAGGAGTTCGAGACCAGCCTGACCAACAGGGTGAAATCCCTTCTCTACTAAAAATACAAAAATTAGCCAGGCGTTGTGGTGTGCATCTGTAATCCCAGCTACTGGGAAGCTGAAGCAGGACAATCGCTTGAACCCTGGAGGTGGACGTTGCAGTGAGCTGAGATTGTGCCACTGCACTCTAGCCTGGGCAACAAAGCAAGACTCCATCTCAAAATAAAATAAAATAAAATAAAAAAACAACTACATAATATCAAAAAAATAGGAGACTGGTTTTTAAAAAATAAGGTAGAATTGAGAGGTGACAATATAGAGCAGCCCTCACTCTCAGCGCCTCCTCAGCCTAGGCGTCCACTCTGGTGGCACTTGAGGAGCCCTTCAGCCTGCCAGGGCACTGTGGGAGCCCCTCTCTGGGCTGGCCGAGGTCGGAGCCGCCTCCCTCTGCTTGCGGGGAGGTGTGCAGGGAGAGGCGCAGGCGAGAACCAGGGCTACGCACTGCGCTCGCGGGCCAGCGCAAGTTCCAGGTGGGTGTGGGCTCCACGGGCCCTGCACTTGGAGCGCCGGCGGCACCACAGGCCCTGGGTAGTGAGGGGCTTAGCACCTGGGCCAGCAGCTGCAGAGGGTGTGCCAGGTCCCCAGCAGTGCCGGCCTGCCAGATGCTCAAATTCTCACCCGGCTTCAGCTGCCTCCCCACGAGGCAGGACTCAGGACCTGCAGCCCGCCATGTCCAAGCCCCCAAGCTCTGCCGTAGGCTCCTGCGGGGCCCAAGCCTCCCAGAGGGGCACCGCCCCCTGCTCTATGGCACTGGGTCCCATCCACTGCCCAAGGGCTGAGGAGTGCAGGCGCGATTCAGCACTGGCATGCAGCTCCAGCTGCAGCCCCTGTGTGGAAGCCACCAGATAAAGCCAGCTGGGCTCCCGATTCCAGTGGGGACTTGGACAACTTTGATGTCTAGCTAGAGGATTGTAAATGTACCAATCAGCACTGTGTCTAGCTCTGGGATTGTAAACACACCAATCAGCACCCTATCAAAATGGTCCAATCAGCTCTCTGTAAAATGGACCAATCAGCTCTCTGTAAAATGGACCAATCAGCAGGACGTGGGTGGGGTCAGATAAGGGAATGAAAAGCAGTCTGCAGGAGCCAGTCAGGGACAATCCATTCTGGTTCCCCTCCAGGCTGTGGAAGCTTTATTCTTTCACTTTACAATAAATCTTGCTGCTGCTCACTCTTTGGGTCCACGCTGCCTTTGAGAACTGTAACAGTCACTGCGAGGGTCTGCGGCTTCATTCTTGAAGTCAGGGAGACCAAGAACCCACCAATTCCGGACACAGAATCCTACAGTAATTTCAAACAGCGAAGACATGTTTGTTGCAATGGGCATTATCATAATTGGAAACAACCTAAATGTCCAGCATTACAGGACAGATCAATCCATCATGGTGTGCTGTTGAGTGAAATTGCTCATGGATGTTAAAATAAACCTACAACAATATGGAAAATCCTCACGATGTCAAGCAAAAAAATGCAAGTTGCTTGAGGGATACACACCATGCAGTGTCTTCTATGTAAAGACCTGCAAAACATATTATATGTTAATCATAGATGAAAATTTTAGAAATGGGAATTATAATTATTAAATCATGATACTGATTTCTCTAGGGAGGGAAGGGTACTTATGAAAACTTAACTATATCTGTATTTTATTTAATACAGATTTTTTATTAAAAACCAAAAAGATCCAAAGCAAATACCACAACTTGTCCAGGTTGGTTGGTGGGGTGGTATTCATTCTCTATTGCTACTCTAACAAATTCCCACATGCATAGTAACTTCACTCAAACTGACTATCTTGCAGCTCTGGAGGTCAGCAATCCAAAAGTCGTGAGTCTCATGGGGCTAAAATCGAGACGTCACTGGGACAAGCTCTCTCTGGACCCTCTAGGGGAGAATGAGTTCCTCTGCCTTTTCCAGCTTGCACAAGCCACCTGCATTCCTTGATTCATGGCCCCTTCCTCCATCTTCAGAGCCAGCTGGTACATCTTCCAGTCTCACTCTGACTCTGACTCTCCTGCCTCCCTCCTGCAAGGACCTTTGTGATTTCAAATCCATCCAGATAATCCAGGATCATCTCCCCATCTCAAGATCTGTTCAATCTGCAAGGAGCCTTTTGCCGTATAGAGTAATATATTCACAGGCTCCAGGGATTAAGGCAAGGGCATTTTGGGGGCAGGGAGCCTTTATTCTGCCTATCATAAAGGGTTGGAAATAATAATAGCAATAGTATCACAATAGCAAAGATAGGGAATCAACCCAAATGCCCATCAACAATAGACTGGATAAAGAAAATATGGTACATATACACCATGGAATACTATGCAGCCATTAAAAGGAACAAGATCGTGTCCTTTGTAAGGACACAGATGAAGCTGGAAGCCATCATCCTCAGCAAACTAACACAGGAAAAGAAAACCAAACACTACATGTTCTCAATCATTTAAGTGGGAACTGATCAAGGAGAACACATGGACAAAGGGATCTGTCCGGGGGACAGGGGATGGATGAAAGGATGGAGGAGAGATCAGGATAAATAGCTAATGCATGTGGGACTTAATATCTAGGTGATGGGTTGATAGGTGCAGCAAGCCACCATGGCACACATTTACCTATGTATCCTGCACATTCTGCACATGTATCCCAGAACTTACAATAAAAGCAAATTTAAAAAATAATAATAGCAATAGTAGCTCTTATTGAGTGCTTGGGATATTTGCCAAGTACTATGATACACAAAGTATGATACATAATTAACTCCCCTAGTCCTCATGAGAGTCCAATGTAATAGGTACCACTATTATCCTATTTTACAGATGAGTGCAATGAAAAGCTAAGTAACTTGTCCATGGCCACAAATCTGATAAGTGACATAGCCAAGATTTGAACCCAGGCAGTCAGATCCTAGATCCTTTGCTCTTGAGTATGTGGGGTTTGTCATATTATTTTCTAAACCAACATCAACATTTAAAATAGTTAATAAAAGGCTGGGCTCAGTGGCTCGCACCTATAATCTCAGCACTTTGGGAGGCCAAGGTGGGAGGATCTCTTGAGGCCAGGAGTTCAAGGCTACAGTGTGACCTATGGTCACACCACTGCACTCCAGCCTGGGCGACAGAGCAAGACCCTGCCTCAAAAAATTAATTCATTAACTAAAATAAAATAGTTAATTATAATACTAAGATGGTCACATGTAGCACAAAATGAAAAAGGCAGATTACTAAAGTACATTACGAAAGGGTTACATGTTGTGAAAATGTCTTGTGAATATGTTTTGTGGGGAAAAAAGATCTGGACACCAGGTGTTAACACACATCTGTCTGGGTGGTGGGGCGCAGTGGCTCACACCTATAATCCCAACACTTTGGGAGGCCCATGTGGGCAGATCTCTTGAGGTCAGAAGTTCAAGACCAGCCTGGCCAACATGGTGGAACCCCCATCTCTACTAAAAATACAAAAATTAGCCAGGCGAGGTGGAGGGTACCTGTAATCCCAGCTACTCGAGAGCCTGAGGCTAAAAGGTTTTCTCACCCAGAAGTAGGTTAAAATGTGTCTACTAATGAATGCATATTACTTCTATAATGAGGGGGAAAAAGCAGTTGTTTTAATTAGGAGAAATATGCAAGGCCGGAGGGAAGCAGCCCAGAGCTGTCTAAACAGGAAACTGGTGTAACGTTCACTCTCCACCACCCTGGGCTTGGGCCCTTCTTGCCTCCCCAGGGACACGGGCCCTCCTTCAGCCATGCCACTGGCTGGTGTGGGGGCTTTTCCCACTGGCAGAGGCTGGTGGCAGGCCAGGGACAGCCTGGAGTGGCTGGAAGTCCTGAGGAGGGAGACACCTGGCTGATGAAATCCAGCCCAAGCAGGAGCAGAGAAGATGCAGTGGGATCCCTGAAGTCCGAGGCCAGGGGGACAGCCCCTCCTCCACCTCTTCTGAGCTCTGTGGGGGTCTCCTCTTCCTGCTGCACATGCTTTCACCATGCTCTGCCTAATTTTGCTAGTTTCCATTCTACAAATTAGTAAGTTCCCATTTCTTTCTTTCTCAGAACAGAATCCTTCTTCACACACACAGATACTTCACCTCCCAAAACTCACGCCTACCCCTGGCCACCAGCACAACTTGTGTAGATGAAAGCAGCACCTTATAGCTTCTTCCTAACGACGCTGTGACAGTGGAGAGGCCCCCAGGCTGTGAAGTGGCATCACCACTAATTCTAGTTCCAGAACTTCACCATCACCCTGTCGACACTCCTTCTCCAAGCCCAGGCCTCCCCAGCCTCCCAGAAGAGCTGGGCTGCTTTTCTATCCAGGCTCAGATCCAAGGGCCCTTAACCCCAGAGGACCCCTAGCTGTGTGCTACAGAAGAGCAGGAGGAGGACACCCCCTACACATGCGAGCTATGTCTCGGCCTATCCCATGTACCCCACGCAAACACAAATGCAGGCACCTGCTGCCTGAGAAGACATACAGCAGCATGGGTGGGAGGCACCCTGTGTTAAGTACATACTGGACATGTGACGATCACTTACAAATTTAATCCCACCAGTGATCTGATGGGGTGAGCTCCACTATTACCCCATCTTATCGATAAAAAAACTGAGACTAAGGCTGGGTGCAGTGGCTCACACCTGTAATCCCAACACTTTGGGAGGCCAATGTGGGTGGATCACTTGAGGTCAGAAGTTCAAAACCAGCCTGGCCAACATGGTGGAACCGCATCTCTACTAAAAATACAAAAATTAGCCAGGCAAGATAGAGGGTACCTATAATCCCAGCTACTCAGGAGACTGAGGCAGGATAATTGCTTGAACCCGGGAGGCGGAGGTTGCAGCGAACTAAAATTGTGCCACTGCACTCCAGCCTGGGGACAGAGTGAAACTCCATCTCAAAAAAAAAAAAAAAAAAAAAAAGACAAAAGACATAAGAAAACTGAAACTCAAAGAGGCCAAGTAGATTGCCTAAGGTCACACAGTCACTAAGTGCCAGGACCAAGAGTGGAGCCAAGGTGTATGGTTAAAGAGGAAGCTGTCACAGAGATGCCCTATCTCAACCCCAGATACTGCCATGGTTAGGGAGAAATGGGAAGTCCGAGGCTGAAAGCGGCAGCCAGGGCCTTTCCCTGATTCACCTGTTGACCAGGTATCTGAGGAGCACGAGCCACGGGCCAGATATGGGCCAGGTGCTGGGAAGTCCCCCCGATGAGCAGAATGGACAGGGTCCCTGGCCTCCCAGCACGCATAGTCTGTGGGTCAGGACAGCCGAAGACCTGGCCCCAAGATCACGCCTTGCATGAAAGCAGGAAAAGTCAACCCCAGGATTTCTGATTTCAACTCTAAACTGCCCAGCACCTAAGTCTCTTCCAAGACAAATCACGACACATCATTTTGCGAGCCTGGTATGCAAAAACCTGTGTTTATATCTAAGACGGACTGGGGGCAGGTGGAGATAATTTTTTTTTTTTCAAAAATGATTCAGCAAGGGACATCTTTAACTAGATCCCTCCCCCAACTCAGCACAAACCCTAAGACATTGGACCTGCACTGACTTGTCAGGAACTCCAAATATACCTGCATTCCCAGAACTTGGTGCTATTTCTAAGGACAAATGCTGCCTCCCTCATTTACCCACTATACTGTATTCCCTCTTACACTCTCAGGGCCCAGGCCAGAACGAACACAGCTAGAAAACAACATGATGCGTGGAAGAAAGCAAGGGCTCTCAAATTCCATTATGACAAACCACAACCCATCCACAGTATCAGTGACCAAATGGGTAGGTCAATCCCTGTACTCACCCCATTGCCCTTAGGCCCCTGTTACATGAGAGTGCATTTGTGTATTAGGCCTGCCCCTCATGAAATACCAAAAACTGGGTGACTTAAACAACAGACATTTGTCTCACAGTTCTGGAGACCAGAAGTCCAAAATCAAAGTGTCGGCGAGGCTGGTTCCTCCCGAGGGAGAACCCCCGGTGTTCCTTAGCTTGCAGATGCATGACTCAGATTTCTGTGTCTGTCTACGCATGGCCTTCTCTCCCTGTGTCTGTCTCTCCTCTTCTCATAAGGAAACCAGTCATTCTGGATTAGGGCCCACTGTATTCCATTATAACTTCAACTCAACCAATTACATCTGCAAAGACCCTCTTTCCAAATAAGATCACATTCTGAGAATGGGGATTAGGACCTTGACATATGAAACCAGTAAGGACAATTCAATCGTAACAGGCACCTACCACAGCCCACAGCCCAGAAGGAGCCAGACGATGTCTTCTTACAGGAGACCACATCCAATCCATCCCCATGCCCAGGAAAGGCTGGCCATGCCAGGGGATACTGGTCTCCAAAGCAGCCCACTCATGTGCGCTGGCTTCAAAAGGCAAGGCCCATAGGAGACCTCTCTCTCTGGAGTCCATCCTTGGGAGGTTGCAAAACCAAAGCTGTCACTGATGGGGCAGCAACAGAAAACCAGGGTTTGGAGACAGGCTGTGCTGAGGAGGGGAGGGCCACAGCTGTGAGAGACACCCAAGAGGGCAGATGAGGCTGTCTAAGAGACATTGCCATCAGCAGCTCTTGTTACAGACGGGAAAGTCCTCGGTGCCAATGGCTCACCACTTCCCTTTCCATGCAGCCCAGCAATGAGACTGTTCATTCTCCTGGATTCCTACAAGACCCCCAAACCCTTACAATCATCCTACTTATCAGCCTTCACTGGGGTACCTACAGCTGCCTCTGTACCCTCCAAACTTAGGGGTTGCATAACAGCCTGGAAGGATGCCCCCCAACTTAAGTCCTGTTCTTCTAGCATGTGGCTAGGGCACGTTTCCCAGCATCCTTTGCACTTGGTCACATGCCAGATTCTGTTCATTAGAAGGTGGGAGGGGGTCAGGCACAGTGGCTCATGCCTGTGATCCCAGCACTTTGGGAGGCCAAAGCAGGAGGATCACTTGATCCCAGGAGCTCAAGGCTGCAGTGAGCTGTGATCACACCACTGTACTCTAGACTGGGCAATATGCAAGACCCTGTCTCTTGGGGGAAAAAAATAAAGCAGGTGGGAGGAAAGAGATACATCCACTTCAGGTATGGCCCATAGAAACCTCCACCCCCCTGAGCCATCCGCCACTCTTCCTCTTCCTCCATGCAGTGGTCAGGCAAAGGATTCTGTGGTAGCCTCCAACACCTTTGGAGATGATAGCACAGAGTCCCATTGTGGTCAGACAGCAGAGTCCCACCCCCCAATCCCACTGGATCATGACTTGAGTGAGAGATAAACTTATAGGAAGAAATAACTTGTTACTGCAGTTAGGCTACCTTCACTAATAGGAAAGCTTTGTTGCTATGCCATATGCCAGAACGCTCTCCCCACAGAGCTTCCCATGGCTCCCTCCTTCTCGTGCTTCAAGTCTCAGCTCAAATGTCACCTCTACAGAGAGGCCACCCTAAGGCCTTCCCCAGCTAAGCTAGTGTTCCTGGCTAATGACTCTTTATTACAGTACCCGGTTTCTTTCCTTCCTAGCATCCATCACGATCCAACATGATTAAATGTGTTACTTTGGCTTTTTCTGCTTTCCCTACAAGATTGTAAGATCCTCTAGAGATCTTCAGGGTCCTGTTCACTACTTTATCCCCAGTGACAAGCACATTGCCCAACACACATCAGGTCCTCTTTGAGTATTTGCTAAATCAACAAAAGAACAAATTCTAAGAATATTCTAAGGTTGTCATCCAGGATAGAAGACGACTCTTGAATAACAAGACAAGCAATTCCTCAACTATCCAGCATAAGAGTAGGGCTATAGCATCATCAAGAATAAAAATGTCAACTCTACTTTTCACACTGGCAGGCTCCAATGTGGAGGACACATGCCCCAGGGGGAGTAGGACAATCCATTGGGTGTAGGAAGGAAAATCCTCACATAAATGGAAGATGTAGTACTTATCCCATCCTTTCTACAATGCCATCTGCCTTTACACTGGATGATGATGATGATGATGATGACGACAACAATGACAGCAAGAGCAAAAAATACTTAAGCACATCCTCTGTGCCAGACACTATTGAAGCATTTTACATATATCACGTCATTCACTTCTCACAAGTCTTATGAGGTGTGTTCTTCAATTATTCTCATTGTATAGATGAGGAAATGGAGGCCCAAAGAGGTGACATGAGAGACCCAAGGTCACACCCCTACCAAGTGGCAGGGCCAGGATCTGATAGCCCTTCTTTATACCATCACCGCATACCAATAACTGAAAGGCAAATAAGTTTATGGACACTTCAGGCATTGGTTGTGTCTTATTTCTGATGAGATGCTTCATTGCAGGAGCTTGGGGACCACCCTCAGACAATGGATTTCTTCTTAGGAGATGCCAGCAAGAAAATATTATTACTTATTTATTAGTAGTAGTAGTAGTATTTTCACATTTATTTCAAAAACATTTTGATAAAATAACAACTTTCAAAAATATTCATTTTTTCCATGAAAAGAAGTCCAAGAGTGGATTTCAGGATGAGCCAAAATACAGTCAACTCTGGCTTCGGCACCCTTGTCCACAACAGCACTTTTCCAGGCTGTGTTTGTGGTCTTTTCCCAGTATCCGCCGTCTCCCCACTAATCCGGCACCTCTAGGATGAGCACCGGGTCTCCTTTCTCTTGGTACTTCCAACACCTGGCAGAGCAAGTCCTCTGCACACATAAGGAATTCATGTGTTTGCATCCTGCTGTCGTGAAGAAAGTCTAAACAAAGCTGCCTGGTCTCAGGCAGGGTGTTCATGACACACAGAACTGATACATCTTTGAGATAATTTAGGAGAAGAAACCACCACAGAGCAGGAAGAAGACTTGAGACTGAGAGTAGGAAAAACAAGTTCAAATTCTAGCTCTGCCCTTTCCTAAACTTGGACATGTCACCTCATCTCTCCAAGACTCAATCTCTTCATGAATAAAGCAGGGATAGCTCCCCCTTCACTGGACCACTGCGGGGATTAAGGAGTTATCTCTGATGTGCTTTCACAGAGAATAGGACACAGTGAGCATTCATGAGAAGAGGCTGTCATCAATGGTATCACTATTACCATTATGAAGTGGGAACCCCAAGAACCTAATACCAAGGAAACAGACAGCTCCCACGTTTGAGAATCCCTCACTCATGGGCAGCCACAACTTGCCAAAAATAAGCAGACAGAGAAAATATGCCTAAGCAAAAGTGAAAGCGTCAGGATAAAAAGCCTATTCAGTTAAGATGGACGCAGTCCAGGCCCTCAAAGGGGCCCATCACCACAGCTGACCCTAAAATGCCAGACCCACAAACAGGTGGCACCACATTGGCTCCTGAAACAAAATCCAGGCCTCCCAAATGGACAAGATGCAAAAGGACACCTAAGGCTCAACTCAGAAAGGCCCCAGAGCAGACCCCTTTCCACCCGGACACTGCTCAACTGGGTCCCTCAGAAAGGAAGGAAAACTAACATGCCCAACAGTGCCACAAGCTCCCTCCCTACATTCAGAGACAACCAGCTCCTTAACTCTATGCAGAAGGCTGGGGATGGAAGGAATCCCAGCACCATCTTATCCAACACCCCTGCAAAGCAACAGGGAACCCAGAAGCCAGGAAGGGAGGTGGTATGCTTCAGACTCAGTCTTCTCTACCAGAGGTCAGGCCTTGGGGGTCCTCACTAGGGGGACTTTTTTTCTTTCTGGTCTTATTGTATTAAGTTTCTATTATACAATATTTCCCACATCTTAAAAAGTACATACAATAAAATCCATTTAATTCTCACCCGGTAAAACAGAAACTACTATCTCACTTGACAGATATGGAAACTGAGGCACAGAAATATAACAAAAGAATTAGCATCCAGTCACACTTCTAGTAAGTGGCTGATATGGTCTGGCTGTGTCCCCACCCAAATCTCATCTTGAATTGTCGTTTCCATAATCCTCATGTGTCGTGGGAGGTAATTGAATCATGGGGCCGGTTACCTCCATGCTGTTCTCGTGATAGTGAGTAAATTCTCATGAGAGCTGATAGTTTTACAAGGGGCTTCCCCCTTCACTCAGATCTCCTTCTCCTTGCTGCCACCATGTAAAGAAGGCTTCTCCTTCCACCATGATTGTAAGTTTCCTGAGACCTCCCCAGGTATATTGTGATATTGTGGGTCAATTAAACCTCTTTCCTTTATAAATTACTCAGTCTTGGGTATGTCTTTTTGTTTGTTTGTTTGTTTGTTTGTTTTTGAGACAGACCCTTGCTCTATCAGCCAGACAGGAATGCAGTCGTATGATCTCCGCTCACTGCAGCCTCCGCCTCCCAGATTCAAGCAATTCTCTGCCTCAGCCTCCCAAGTAGCTGCGACTACAGGCGTGTGCCACTACACCCAGCCCCTACACCTGACCCCTGGTGATCCACTCGCCTTGGCCTTCTAAAGTCCTGGGATTACAGGTGTGAGCCACTGCACCCAGGCTGGAATATGTCTTTATTAGCAGCATAAGAATGGACTAATACAGTGGCAGAGCAGGGATTTGCATCACAAATCAGGATTGACATGTTCATATGGGAGCTAGGCTGCTGGTGGCCACCATCAGTTCCTGCCTACCGTCGATGTGCATGCCATTCCTTCTCTAAGAGAGAAATTTCCTTTCCTTGAAGCTGAGCTGGGCTTACTGATCTGAGTCGGTGCAAGTGATGTCCTGGGATTTATGAGGCTGTCATAAGAAGCCTATAGCTTCTGCCTGGGACTCTTCTGCTTGAGACCACCACATGGTAGGTGTTTGGTGAACAGTCCCAGCTGAGGCTGGGTGTGGTGGTTCATGCCTGTAATCCCAGCACTTTGGGAAGCCAGGGTGGGCAGATAGCATGAGGTCAGGAGTTCAAGATCAGCCTGGCCAACGTGATGAAACCCCATCTCTACTAAAAATACAAAAAGTAGCTGTATATGATGGTACACACCTGTAATCCCAGCTATTCAGGGGGCTGAGGTGGGAGAATAGCTTGAACCCAGGAGGCAGATGTTGCAGCGAGCCAAGGCTGCACCACTGCACTCCAGCCTGGGTGACAGAGATTCCATCTCAAAAACAAACAAACAAAAAATAGTCTCAACTAAGCCCAGTCTTCCAGCCATCACCACTAAGGTACCAGATGTGTGAGTGAAGATTCCAGAACCTTCGAGGCCAGGTGACACCAAATGACCTCAGTCCAGGCTACAAAGAGTAGAAGAATCACCCAGCTTAGCCCTGCCCAGATCTATGACCCACAAATCTACTTGTTTATATTACATGACACCCATTAATCTCACAGGATCAGGGCAGCCATCCCTGCTAACTACCTAGCAAATCTCTCTCAATTCCACCCAAGCAGCTCCTCCACAATGAGCCCTTCCCATTCCTCACCATCTCTCCCACACCCAAATGGACAAAAGCCTTTCCTCCTCATACCATACCCAATGAAAACTCCCGCTATGGCACTAAGCACGCAATCCTGCAAGGGTGAGTTTGAGTCTGTCTCCCCCTCTGGCAGGCTGGGACTCCATCCTTCCTCCTCCCTCTCTCTGCAGAGTTTAGCACTCAATATGATGGCAAACATGTGCTGAACAAATGAGAAAGTTCCATCAAAACAGGGTTCATTGGGCCGGGCGCGGTGGCTCACGCCTGTAATCCCAGCACTTTGGGAGGCCGAGGCGGGCGGATCACAAGGTCAGGAGATCGAGACCACAGTGAAACCCCGTCTCTACTAAAAATACAAAAAATTAGCCGGGCGCGTTGTGGGTGCCTGTAGTCCCAGCTACTCGGGAGGCTGGGGCAGGAGAATGGCGTGAACCCGGGAGGCGGAGCTTGCAGTGAGCCGAGATCGCGCCACTGCACTCTAGCCTGGGCTGGGCGACAGAGCGAGACTCCGTCTCAAAAAAAAAAAAAAAAAAAAAAAAAAAAAAAAAAAAAAAACAGGGTTCACAGCAAAACCCTATTTTACCCAGTGACATTTTATTGCTGTGAGCAAAGCAAACACATGACTCTAGAGCAGTTTCTCAACCCCTGCACCACTGACATGTTTGCTGGATCACTCTCTGTAGTGGGGACTGTCCTGTGCACCGTAGAACGTTTAGCAGCCTCTCTGGCCTCTACACACTGGATGCCAGTAGCACCCTGTATCCCAGGTGAGAAAATCAAACACGTCTCCAGACATTGCCAAATGCTCCGTACCCTGGAGTAGGGAGGAGGAGGCAAAAATCACCCTGGTTGACAACCACGCACTGCTTTAGACAGTAGGACCCAGTGTTTTACCCAGGGCTGCACAGGGATTGTAACACCTGTCCAAAAGTCACACACCACTTGCCAACTATTCCAAAACCATGTACCGGTGCTCCTCTCATATGCACCCGCCCCTGAAGACCCCAGGGTAACCAGCAAGTTCCTAACCAGAACCCCGTGAATGAATTGCCAGAGCTGGGAGTTCTTCTTGAGATGAAATGTCACCCTTCTCAGCAGGAGACTGAGCAGTGACACTGACAGTCCCCACCCAGGGCCTGAAGGCTCTCTCAAGGTGTGAGGGGGAAGGATCATTTATAAGCTCTTCACACATAATTGGCTTTCCCTGTCACTTCACCAACAATGTCATCTCAAACAGGACCTCCACAGTGTGTTCAAAGATACAAATCCAACCACGTCGTCCCTCTCCTGAAAACCTGAGAATGGACCCTACTCCCCTGCAGTCCAAACCCCTAAGCAAGACTTTAATTCCCTACACAGGCTGGACTCTACTAGTTAGCAACAACAGCAAAAATCACGACAGTGGTGGTTCCCAACAACTGAGTGCCTGTCACATGCTATGAATTCAGCTGAGCCTCTCTGATGCATCTTCTCATTTGCTTCTTCCCAACCATGACCCTGTGGGGTAGACACCAGTGTTATTTCCATTCCACAGATAAGGGAATTAAAGTTCAGAGAGTGGAGGTAACTTGCCCAAGATCACACAGCAAAGTTCATCCAATGGCACTGGAAGTCAAGCCCCATACTGCTCATACCTGATAAAGCAATATAGGCTCCATGAAGATTTGAATCCAATTTAATAACTGCTATATCTCTAGTGCCTAGGGCAGTGCCTACAGCAGGCATTCAAACGGCAGAGGGGAGGCAAAGAAGAGGAGCAAAGGTGGGAAGGGAAGGCGAAAGAAAGAGAAAGTGGGAGGGAGAAAAGGAGGGAGAGGAGGGAGAAGGGGAAAGAAGGGCAGTTTCTCTCCAGTGGCATATGTGTGAAACCTGCCTAGTTACCAGACCATCTGGGGGATTTATTATAATACAACGCCCCAGCCAAAGTGGTGAAATATCATCATTCTTGGTCACTCCAGGGAGAAAGAAGAAGGAAACAAAGAGGCTGAACAGATAAATAAAAGAATGAATTGAGGCCAGACATGGTAGTTCCTGTCTGTAATCCCAGCACGTTGGGAGACCAAGGTGGGAGGATTGCTTGAGGCCAGGAGTTTGAGACCAGCCTGGGCAACATAGCAAGACCCTATCTACACAAAAGTTAAAATACCAGCCAGGCATGGCGATGCTCACCTGTAGTCTCAGCTACATGGGAGACTCAGCTGCATGGCTCAAGCAGGAGGATCACTTGAGCCCAGGAGTTCACAACTATAGTGAACCATGATCAGGCCATTGCACCCTAACCTGGGCAACAGAGCAAGACCCTGTCTCTAAAACAGAGAGCTAGAGTAAGAGAGCGCACCCACATAAGCGAGTGAAGTGATATTACTTAGCAGAAGGGGAACATGACAGGGCATAGATTTCAAGCCAAAATCCTATCTCATGCCCATCAGAATGAGCTTCAGAAGAAGGTTCCAATATGCTCTACTTTCTTTTATATATATATTTATTTTATTTTACTTTAAGTTCCGGGATACGTGTGCAGAACGTTCAGGTTGGTTGCCTAGGTGTATACACATGCCATGGTAATACCTTATACTTTCAAGATCCTCCCTGGGTGTTTCTGATGGGCAGCTAGGCTTGGGATGGGCAGGTTGAGAAGAGAAAGGAACAACCTGCAGTCTACTCTCAACGTGGCCCACCTGTATTTACCATCAGTGCCAACCCTCTCACCACTTGTGGGGGAAGGGAGGGTGGCCACCCAAGCTGCAACAGGTTTCTGGGCCACCTGGGGGTGGAGCCGACCAATGCAAACAGTAGAGAGGGAAGATAGCTACCTCCACACGGGCAGTTTCAAATCAGGGCTCTGGCTCTGTGCCACAAGAGACCCACTTTGCTCCGAAACCAGGAGAAGCCTTTCAGAAAGCAATTTGATCACACTCATGATAGGATACATCAAATTAAGGATGACACCAAGCTACCAAAATCTACCTGTGGATAGCCAAGTTTAGCAGCCAGGCAGCATAGATGAGGATGCAGGCAACAGGTACTTTTACACCTTGTAGCTGAAACATACAGTGGGGCAACCTCTTTTGCAGGGTGCTGCCAAACTTCCCTTTAAAGTTAAAATATGCCATAGCCTTCAGCTCAGAAATAAACCTCCAGGAAGCTGTCCTTCGGATATACCCATACATACACATGAAGAATGATGCAAGGATCACCCTTCTCTATCACTGGAGGGAATATAAATGGTGCAGCCACTTGGGAAAACAGTCTGACCGTTCCTAAAATGATGAAACTGAGTTAGCATAAGACCCAGCAATTCCACTCCTAGGTATATACCCAAAAGAAATAAAAACAGACACCCACACAAAAACTTGTAGAGAAACATTCTTAGCAGCACTATTTACATTAGCCAAAGGGCGGCAACAACCCAAGTGTTCGTCAACAGATGATTGACTACATAAATTGTGGAATAGCCATACAATGTATCATGATTCTGCCATAAAAAGGGAAATTTCTGATCCACGCAACAAAGAGGATGAACTTTGAAAAATGCTGAGTCAAAGAGGCCAGTCACAAAAGCCCACATATATATGATCCATTTCTATGAAATGTCCAGAACAGGGAGGTTTATAGAAACAGAATTAAATTTAACAGTTGCTTACGTCTGGTAGGGGGGATGAGGGGATGGGGCGATGGTGAAAGGTATGGGGTTTCATTTTGAGGTGATATAAATGTTCTACATTTGATGATAGTGGTGCTTGCACATATATATAAATATACTAAAACCACCACATTATACATGCTGCATACAATGGGTGAAGTCTATGTATATTATGTGAATTATGTCTTAATAAAACTATTATTAAAAAAAAAAAAAAAAACAGTACAAGGCTGGATGAGGTGGCTCATGCCTATAATCCCAATGCTTTGGGAGGCCAAGGAGGGAGGATCACTTGAGCACAGGAATTCGAGACCAGCCTAGACATAGCGAGATCCCATCTCTACAAAAAAATAAAATAAAATTCAATTAAAATAAATTACCCAGGCATGGTGGTGCATTCCCATGGTCCTAGCTACTTGGGAGACTGAGGCAGGAAGGTCACTTGAGCCCAGAGGGTAGAGGCTGCAGTGAGCCATGATCATGCCATTGCACTCCATCCTGGGTAACAGAAAGAGACCCTGTCTCAAAAAAATTAAATCTGTTTAAAAAAAGAGTACAACGATAGTCACTTCGACTAATAAGAAAAGCCTGGAAATAGCACAAAATGCTCCTCTCTGGAGTTAAACTGTTACAT
Organism: Macaca fascicularis; assembly: GCF_037993035.2. Classification (NCBI taxonomy): domain Eukaryota; kingdom Metazoa; phylum Chordata; class Mammalia; order Primates; family Cercopithecidae; genus Macaca; species Macaca fascicularis. Next base: position 77,667,692 of record NC_088394.1, on the reverse strand, counting down.
TGAGGCCTGTGCCATTACATGTCATGTGTTAAAGAAAGAATGAGATCAATGTGTGCTGATAAGAAACCACCGCCAACATCATTATTAATTAACAAAAAGAAGTCAAGGTGCAGAAGTGTACAGGAGTTCCCATTTTTTTAACCCACACATTATGCAAGCATAGGCTATTTCTGGAAGATAAAAGTAATTTGTAACGAGCTTGCCTCAGTAGCATGGATTAGGGGCTGGGGAGGAGAAACATTTGAGTTGACTCCTTAACCCCCAGGAATATATATTTCAATTAAAAACTAGTTAATTTAAAAACACAAATTAGAGCAAATCTTTGCAACTGAAAATTGCTTAAGTGCCTTTATTAGTTAAAAACAGTCTTAGAAACTTTAGGATCTGAACCAACAGACCAATCTAAAGGAGGTGGGGGAGGAAGGACACCTCGGACACCGCTACCAGGACCAGAACTGCATTTGAAAGCTACAAAACATTCAACAACTCACTCTCCCTGCTTGGAGACTAAAGCGAAGGCCCCTCACTGCTGTGGTGTGCAGTAAAACACGGTAGCATTTGGTGACCACACTATGAGTTTCTGCAAGCTTGGGCTAGTTAGCCCTTAAGAGGACAGACGACTAGACCAGCTGTGGGAAGCAGACGAGCCCTGATGCTGTCAGATAGGGGACAGACCCACCAGGCAAGGAGGGCTGCCCGAATGCCGTTTCCAAGTTGGCTGACCCCGGCTTCTGTTATTTCACCAGGGCTGTCCTGGCTGAACTTCCTCCACCTGCTGTAAACCTCATCAGAGACCCACACAAACTGGCAATGCTTTCATTTTCAGAAGAATAAAAGAACACATCAAACCAACAACAATCACAGTAATGACAAGATAGGAAAATGGACAGGTGCTCAGGCCAGGGCCCCAGAGGACAGGCCACACTGCCCCGCTGCCCCACCCAGTGAGTACTCACAGAAGCCCTCGATCTTGTCAGCAGTCTTGCTCCAGGCCACCTGCCGCGTCTCCATGATCACCTGGACGGTCCTCCGCTCAGGGGTGGACTTGCGGAAGCTGAACACAGTCATCACCGTCCCCAGCTCCAGGGCTCTCTTGATCTGGCTCTTCTCATATTCCGCAAGGGAATCCACATTGACCATGGTGGACATTGTGGGCCACTCCAGGGAGGAAGGAAGGAATCAGGAGAAATCAGGAGGCTGAAAGGGCAGAATTAAAGAGTGAACTGACTTTAGTATTGAAGGGGATTTAGGTAACAGGGCATGAACTTCAGGAACCAAAATCCTGTCTCATGTCAATCAGGATGAGTTTTAGGAGAAGGTTCTAGTGGCAAGGCATTGCTGGCCACTCAGAGAGCTTAGGCAGGACACAAAGGTTTAAATGGAAACAAGTGTGAGAAGAGCCCCTGGCCTCAAGGACCCAACCGTTACCTGGGCTTTGAATAACCAAATCACCCTGGCCTGGCAGTGACCTCCTCGCTCCCCAACCACTCTTATCCTACAGAATATTTGAATAGCCAAAACAACCCAGCCTGGCTCCCATCTCTCACCCCTGATCTCCAATATCCTTCTCTATCCTGTCTAGAGATTGCTAACCATCTCTTTACTTCCTAAGCAAAACTAAGAACACACAAAAAAATGAAATAAACAAAAAACAAACCAAGCCTTCAGAAGCGTCCATGGAGACCTTGGCAAATGGTTCCTCTGCATAGAAATGAGGATAAAAGGCAGGAAATGTCAGCTCTTGGAAGCTTCAAGTTCAAACCCCAGAGAAGGCTCCTGCTGACTGTGTGGCTCTCGGTAGACTGCTTGACCTCTCTGTGCCTGTTTCAGCCTTTTTTAAATGGGAGTGTTCAGAAATGCCCCAGCAAAGCACCTGGGGTGATGCCCAGCACCTAGAAGGTGTCCTTGATTGCTGTTTATGCTCGCGGGCGGTGTCAGAGAGGTGCTTGGGCCCAAAATCTTGGAGGAATCCTTTCGTGGACTCTCTCACGACCACTTCCAACGCATCTCACCCTTTCACCGGCTCCTCCTAGGATCTCATACTTGAACTATTCTAATCCTGGTCTCCCCACTTCTTCCCTGACCTGCTAGGGTTAATTCTCAAACCCAGAGCCAGAAAGATCCTTTTAGAACATGAATCAAATCATGTCACTCCTCTGCTCAAAATCCGTAGTCATTCCCTGAGCCCTCACTCTGTACCATCCCCTTATTCTGCCTCCCTAATCCCCAGAAACACATTGCCTGCCCCCAAAATAGGACTTAGAGTGACGGAGCTCCCCAGGCCCTGGAGCTGAGCCACCAGGGACCCCCTTGCCAGCTAGGCCGCAGCCACAACAAGAAGTTACTTAGATCCTCTGGGCTCATTTCCAATCCCATAAAAGAAGGTAACAGTATCCACCATCTAAATGTGTTTGTAAGGCTTAAACAAGATAATGTATCTCAGGCCCTTAAAACAATGATACAAAGTCAGCACTCCTTAGATTAAGCTATTGTTAAAATTACCATTATTTGTTCTGTTTCTTATCTCCTTCTTTCCCTCCAAGTCCCTGTAGATGCCTGGAGTTGTTACTCTGTAGCTCTCAAGGTTACAGAGGATAGACCTTTCCAGGATCTAAAGAGGAAGGAGTTCTGAGAAGCTGGTGTTCAGCCAGGGCTGTCTACGATTCCCGGCCCGGCTCAGCCTCCTGCCAAGCTGCTCTAAATCTGTGCCTCGCTTCCCTCATCTGTAAAATGGAGGTTAAATGTCCACAAGGGGCGACTGGGAGGACGAAAAACTACAAGGTATGCACAGCCTGCAGCATTTAGCAGGGTCTCAGTTAACATTAATCAGGCACTGGGGAAGGCATTAATCAAATGTCAACTCTATGCCAGGCACTGAGCTGGGGACTAGGATGCAAATGAGGGGAATGGGGAGGGGCTCAGGATTTGCCCTTTGCCCCCACCTCCCTCTACTGCACACCCATACCAAAGGCACCTCCTCGGCCAACCACACCAGCAACAGGAGATAATTACACCTGCCCTGTGCCCATGTGGAAACAGACTAATTAACTGAGAATTCTAATGTAGTTACAAGTGCAGCAGCAGAAGCATGCATGGGGAGGCGGCGGGCAGAGAACATCACGAAGGGCCCCTAAATTTAATCTGGAGTGGGGCTAGGCACTTTAAGGACTCAGAAAAAGTTTTCAGGGGAAAAAAGCAGGCATCTGAATTCAATCTTCCAAAAAAGACGAAGCAGGAGGAACCGGCTTGAAGTTTAAGCAAAGACCGCGAGGCAGAACAGAGTATGCTAAAAACCCTGCTGAGAGTAATGTGCATCTTACCTTATCAGGAGAAACCTAAAATAACCTCCTGATCATTACCCAGGACAAAGGGATGAACAAGGTGCCCCCATGGCCTACTTTATCCCTGTTAAGCAGCCGTTTATTGGGCACCTCCCTGGGTGCCAAGCACATGTCTGGTTCATCTCATTTATCTCAATGGGAAATAGTGCAGGGGAAAACTGAAATCCCAAGAGGTCACATTACTTGATCAAAGTCATGTAGAACAGTGGCAGCACAAAGATCAAAACCCTCACCTGAGTCCCAAGCCCCCAGTCCAGAACCCTGTGGCAGAATTTGGCCAGATATTAACTGATTTGCCAATACTTGCCCCTCTCAAAAGAGGTTAAGGGACTTATCCAAGGTCACACAGATAGACAGTGGCTGAAACTGGAATTGACCCAGGTGCCAACCACAAAGCTCTTCACTATGTTGACTGTCCCCAGCCACGCATCCTGGAGTTCCACACTCCCAGGTCTCTAGGTCATCATCCACTGGAATATAAGTAGGAAACACAAGCCCCATTATAACACCTTCAATTAGACAGAAACCAGGACAAGGGACCAGGCTCCTCAGTTCTTTCCAGCCCTGCATCTGGGAAGGCCTTGGACTTAACCTTCCCCAGGGTTCCAGTTACTTCCAGCTTGGAAGCCCAGTGGATCAGCTCAGCCATAAACACCAGCTCTTCCATGCTGCCTCTCACCAATTTTTTTTTAATACCTGCTCACAGGTTGCCCTAAAAGAGCAGGGGTGGAATTTACACTCTTACTTACAGTGGCTGACACCGTTCCTTTGGAAACACTGTATCCCCTCTGTCGCTGCAGGGTGGTGTCAGGTGCAGTAGTAATGTCCCTTCAACTATTGGAGGGCCCTTACCCCTCAAGTATTTGCCTGTGCCCCATTTTAACAGAACTGTTTTATGGGATTTTGGATGAAATCCTGTACTGGCTTACCATGCAGAGAGCACTGAAGAGAAAAAAACTCCTTTGATTTCTGGTTTGGGGTTCTTGTAACTCATGAAATGCCCTTCTAAAGAAGCTTATGAGATACAAGAACATGAATGAGCTCATGAGATACAATTGGAAACAGATCTTCATGCCCAAAAGATTCTTGGAGTCCACCATTCAAATCCTGCCAGCACCCAGCTCAGGCCTCCGGCGTGCCATGCTTTAGCAACTATGGCAGGGAGGTCTCCAAGGCCTTGACCCCAGGGGAGTGCACCAGCCATCACAGCAACTTCCATTTTGCTTCTGCTTTTTTGTTGTTGTTTTTTCAAAAAAAAAAAAAAAAAGGCTTGAAATCCCTTTTTTGTTCCTGTTTCCCATTCTTAATGGGTAATTCTATAAAATCACTTATTTTGTAAATACAAACATGGCTGAGTTTGAATAACTGATTTCTGCCATTTTTACATTTCATGTCTTTCTAAAGGACATTTTCTTGTATCTCAAAAGCTCATTCATGTTCTTGTATTTCATAAACTTATTTAGAAGGGCATAAAATGAGATATAAGGACCCCAAACCAGAAATCAAGGAAGTTTCTGCCTCTTCAGTGCTCTCTGCATGGTAAGCCGGTACAGCATTTCATCCAAAATCCCACAAAACAATTCTGCTAAAATGCGGCACAGGCAAATACTTGTGTGGTAAGGGCCCTCCAACAGTTCAAGGGACATTCCCACTGCACCTGACACCCATCCTGTGGCATCAGAGGGGATACACTATTCTCAAAGGAATGGTGTCAGCCACCGGAGGTGAGAGTGTAAATTCAACCCCTGCTCTTTTAGGGCAACCTGTGAGCAGCTATTAAAAAGCAAAACAAGCATATGCTTCAATCCTGCAATTGTACATGTACAGAAAGACATGCACAAAGATGCAATATGTATGACAGAAAATCATGGAAGCAATATTTGCAATAGAAATACAAAAAAAAAAAAAAAACAGGAAACAATTGCTCATCAATGTGGGGGGCCTCCTGGATAAACCATGGTGCACACGCATTGAAGAATGCTCAGTTGCTATCAGAAAGAATGAGGATGATGGATAAGCAATTGGATCTGGAAAGATTTGTGAGGTCAATGAAAAAAATAGTTGCAAACAATAGTTGCAAGTGTATGAGTATAATACAATTCCATTTTTATAAAGGCGATCTGCTGGTAAATCCAGGAGAGTGGTTAGTATTTATTGGAGTCTGGGTGAGGGTAGAGGATACGACTTGGACTTTACATGTAAAGTGATGATGTAACGGGAAAACTTTTCTCTTTGTGTTCTTGCTCTTTTATAAATTAATAAGTGTTTGTTTGTTGTTTGTTTGTTTTGAGACGGAGTCTCCCTCTTGTCACCCAGGCTGCAGTGCAGTGGCACGATCTGGGTTCACTGCAATCTCTATCTCCTGGGTTCAAGTGATTCTCCTGCCTCAGCCTCCTGAGTAGCTGGGATTACAGGCTCAACCCACCACGCCCAGGTAATTTTTATAGTTTTAGTAGAGATGGGGTTTCACCATGTTGGCCAGGCTGGTCTGGAACGCCTGACCTCAAGAGATCCGCCCGCCTCGGCCTCCCAAAGTGCTGGGATTACAGGCGTGAGCCACCGCGCCCAACCAAGAAGTGTTTTCACAAGTTTTTTCACCAGCAGTTTTTCACTGACTCTACCGAATGAGTGCAAAACAGCTACTCATGGGGTCTCTGCTTTTCCTCTTCCAGAGGAACTGCCCATACTCCAGTCGCTGGTGGGGGGTGGCAGCTGCATCATTAGGTGACTTAAACATCAGTGAGGCTCACAATGAGGATTGGCCCTGAGTTGGCATACACGTGAGTGCACACACACCGTTGCAAGAGAAACTGCTTGAGGCTGGCATAGACTTCAAAATTCTCTAACACTTCCCCACAGAACTGTAGCTAAGGACGAGGGCCCATGCCCCCACAGAATGCCCTTGAACCAGAGAGTCAGGAACTGCCCGAGGACTCTCCATGGATACGCCCCGATTCTCAGCGAACCTCGTGGAACAGCAATAATCTCGACACAGCCCTGGAAAACAGGCTTGGGTGGCTCCAGTATCCAGAAGGCGAAACAGACTCAAAAAAGTTCTTCAATTTGCCCAGGGTCACACTGATGGAACTGAAATTCAAATTAAGTTCTGATGGACAAGGCCACCTGTTACCCTCGAGCATGTCACCCCTTTAAACACCACCCCCCCTCCCATAGTTTCTCACCTTAGTTCAAGATTTGGGTACCAAGAGAGCCCCGCCCCACCCTCCTGCTGGAATCCAGGAGCTCGCTGTCCAAACGGGACACATCTTTAACTTGAACTCTTGCTGTGCAGGCAATGCCCTCATTAGGATTCCAAAGTATAACCAGGAACACGCACAGACACACGCATAATTACGCAGAGAGTTGTGGAGCGGGCATCGCGAGTGTCCTGCAAGCTCTCCAAAAGTATCGGGGAAGGACTGCGCCTCCCGCGGTATCGCCCCCACCCGCCACCCGCAACCACCGAAGTGAGACGGGGAAGTGTGGCTCCGAGCGTCCGAGAGCTCTGGGCACAGGGGCGGTCAGGAGAGACGGCGCCACCCCACGTAGAGCCGCTCGGAAAGAGGAGTTTTGAACGCCAGCCCCCGCACGACCTCTGACCTTCCTCCGGGTCCCCATTCAAAGTTGGGGCCGCCGCACCGCACAGACCGGAGAGGTGGCGCTGGCCCCGGGTGAGGAAGTGCCGGCGGCTGAGCCAGGATCCCTGCCGTCACCAAACGGACCCGGGCACGGTGGGCCGGGGTCCCGGAGGGTGCGCCCCGTCCCTGCCCGCTCCGGCTGAGCCAGGGCGCAGACCCCCTCGGATACAGCGCCCTGGGCGCCGGTCCCCGACGGGCGCAGGTCCCTGGGCGCCCTGCTTGCCTCGCTCCCGGCCGAGCAGCTCACCTGGCCGTGCCGCCCGGGCGCAGCTGCCCGCCTGCCCCGGGTTTGGGCTCCGAGGTCCCGCGCGCAGCCGCCCGCGTCCGGACTCGGGTTACTCCCCGCGGCTCACGCCCTCCGCCACCGGCGCTCGCTACTTCTGCTTCGGCCGCGGCCCCGCGCCACGTGATCCTCGGGGGCCGCCCCCCCGCTCCGCCCCGCCCCGCCCCGCCCCGCCCCTGGCGCGCCCAGTCTGATCTGCCTCTCGGAGCGCACCCCGAGCGCCGCGTCCCGGCGCCCTCCCCGCCGTGGGGCGGCCCAGGCCTGGAGCCCCGCCTCTGCGTGCCAAGGAAGAAACTGAGGCAGCCCGAGGGGAGGCTACCTGCCCGAGGCCACTTGGCCAGGTGCAAAGGGAGTGCACCAATATCGCAGCATTCCTGGAGCGCCGGCCGCAGTCCAGGTGTTTGCTGTATACTTAACACACTCCCGGTCGGGCGCCCGGGCTCACGCCTGTCATCTCAGCACTTTGGGAAGCCTAGACGGGAGGATCGCTTGAGCTGGAGAGTTCGATGCAGCAATGAGCTAGGACGGGTGTGGCCAAGGGACACTCCGTCTCAAAAATAAATAAATAAATAAATAAATAAATAATAAAAATAAATATACTCCTCACAATCACCCGCCAGGAATTGCCAATTCATGGCCCTAATTTGAAGCCCTCGTTGAGGATGCGCTGGAGTCAGAGTACACTTTACCTTAGGCAGACCACTTATATACCAACAGCCTCGGTTTCCCCAGCTGAAAAACGTGATCAACACAGTGCCAGCCCCAGAGAGTCAGGAGTAAAGAACCCCAGACAACTGATGTCCCGTTTTCCTGATCTCATGAGAAGAAGCTAATATGTTCTTTAAGAAACTTATTTTTTGGCCGGGCGCGGTGGCTCAAGCCTGTAATCCCAGCACTTTGGGAGGCCGAGACGGGCGGATCACGAGGTCAGGAGTTCGAGACCATCCTGGCTAACACGGTGAAACCCCGTCTCTACTAAAAAATACAAAAAACTAGCCGGGCCAGGTGGCGGGCGCCTGTAGTCCCAGCTACTGGGGAGGCTGAGGCAGGAGAATGGCGTAAAAAAAAACCCGGGAGGCAGAGCTTGCAGTGAGCTGAGATCCGGCCACTGCACTCCAGCCTGGGCAACACAGCGAGACTCCGTCTCAAAAAAAAAAAAAAAAAGAAACTTATTTTTTTCATTCGTATGTTGCATGAAGCTATCTGATTCAAACCCTTCCTATGCTCTTTAATGGAGGTATCTTCGTTGTGACTAGACCCAGCTTCAGAGGCACCTAGTCAGCTGTTAGGCACTTGAATTTCACTTCCAAGTTGCTTGAGTTATACTGTTTTTTCAAAGAGGCAGGGTCTCTGTCACCCAGTCTGGAGTGCAGGGGTGCCATCATAGCTCACTGCATCCTTGAACTCCAGAGCTCAAGCGATCCTCCTACTTCCACCTCCTGAAGAGATAGGACTACAGACGCACATCACACTTGGCTAATTTTCTCTTTTTTAGACAGGAGGTTTCACTATGTTGCCCAGGCTGGTCTTGAACTCCTGACCTCAAGCATCCTCCTGCCTCTACCTCCCAAAGCACTGGGATCACAGGCTTGTGCCACTGCACCTGGTGTGTTATAGGTTTGTTTTGTTTTGTTTGAGATGAAGCCCCGCTCTGTTGCCCAGGCTGGAGTGCAGTGGCACGATCCCGGCTCACTGCAACCTCCACCTCCCAGGTTCAAGCGAGTCTCCTGCCTCAGCCTCCTGAGTAGGTGGGATTATAGGTGCATGCCATCATGCTCAGCTAATTTTTTGTATTTTTAGTAGAGATGGGGTTTCACCATGTTGGCCAGACTGGTCTCAAACTCCTGACCTCAAGTGATCCACCCACCTTGGCCTCCCAAAGTGCTGGGATTACGGGCATGAGCCACTGCACCCAGCCTGTTATAGAATTTTTGAATTGAGGAATATCACTGTCAATGTTGTATCCCAAGCCACAGGATTCGTTTGCTGACTTCTCAAGATCTGTGGATTCATTTCTTTCAGCACTGCCAACCAGGGTGTGCACCCATGCTCATCAACACAGATCACTTAACACATCAACTTTTAAAAGAGATCTTGGAAGTACTCATGACATCAGTCACTTGAAGTCATGGGGGCCAATTCCCCAGGAAAAAATGGCTACATCTAGGGACAATTTCTTTGCCTCAATTTTTTTTTTTTTCAGAACTTCAGCTTGTATTTATTTCAACCAATCTTTTTCACACTTTTGTTTTAGTATGTGTTAAATAATGTACATAATATATTTGAACAGTCATATATATGTATAATTTATTACAAAGTCTACATGGATAGGGGAGTGGGTTAAATCTCTTGCTGACAAAACGAGAATGTGGGGAGACCACTCTAGGGAACCGTGGCTCCTAAAAGCCTATCTTGACAGATGCCAATTCTGGCTGGATTTTTCTCTCATCTGTGGGAACCAAGCAAAAAAATAAGAACATGAAGAACAGGTTTCTGTTTAATCTATGTCTGTGAGCCTATAGCATTTTTGAGTTAAAATGCCCATTGTGTGTGAGATAATGGTCATAGTAGATGGCAGTTTGCTCTCTTTTCTTTCAGGTTTTTAATTCCCTTTCTTCCTTGCCTCATTTTTTGCTAACCAACTCCCAGCCCAATCCCGCTCCACCAGGTGAACAACTGAAGGAATCAGTGGATTGAAAGAGAGTACTGGGGGCCCTCATCTCTTTCTCAAACTCTAACTTGGTTGTTCAAAATAAAAATAATCTGCTGGGTGCAGCGGCTCATGCCTGTAATCCCAGCACTTTGGAAGGCCAAGGCAGGCAGCTCACCTGAGATCAGGAGTTCACGATGAGCCTGGCCAATATGGTAAAACCCCCTATCTACTAAAACCACAAAAATTAACCAGGCATGTTGGCACACACCTGTAGTCTCAGCTACTTGGGAGGCTGAGGCAGGAGAATCGTTTGAACCCAGGAGGCAGAGGTTGCAGTGAGTCAAGGTGGCACCACTGCACTCTAGCCTGGGTGATAGAGCAAGACTCCATCTCAAAAATAACGGTCATCATCATCCTCAAGGTGGCAGCCGCTGCTCTGGGAAGACTCCAGTGTAAAATGACACTTCTTTTCCAAAGGATAATAGGGAGGGAAGGAATCATTCTGTGAATTTATTCTTTCTCAAGGAATAAAATAGGTAGGGAAAGAAACCACTCTGGGCCGGGCACAGTGGCTCACGCCTGTAATCCCAGCACTTTGGGAGGCCGAGGCAGGTGAATCACGAGGTCAGAAGATGGAGACCATCCTGGCTAACACAGCGAAAACCCGTCTCTATTAAAAATACAAAAAAATTAGCTAGGTGTGGTGGTGGGCGCCTGTAGTGCCAGCTACTCGGGAGGCTGAGGCAGGAGAATGGTGTAAATCCAGGAGGTGGAGATTGCAGTGAGCCGAGATCGTGCCACTGTACTCTAGTCTGGGCGACAGAGCGAGACTCCGTCTCAAAAAAAAAAAAGAGAAAGAAACCACTCTGTGGGTTCAGACATATGCGGTAGAAAGACCCTGTCACAGGTTAGCTGTCAGAGGGCTGGAGGGGGTTAAGTCAGTGGGTGGTGGGGGCAAGACTTGAACCTCAGCCTGTCTGGTGCCAAAGCCCATGGGCATGGTGACCTGCCACCCATCCCCAGATTAATAAGAGACATTCAGGCAGGGAGATGTGTGTTTGTAGCCACTCTACATAGATTCACAAATGGGTCAGCAAGTGACCTCAAAGGCTAGGGGGAATCTTTCTTTTCCTTTTCCTATGAAAGAAAGAAGGAGGGGGGTGGGTGGGTAAGAAAGAAAAACCTGAAAGAAAATTACATTTTAAGCTCCATCATCTTGACTCTTTGTATTCTGTGTTGCTCACCAGTCGTTGAGCATGCAAATGCTTTTCCCTATTACCCTCTTCTCTTTGTTGGCGGCCATGGTGCATTGGACCGTTAGCCTCTCTGGGTATCAGTTACCTCATTATTATACCTATGGGTATCAGAAATGTACCTACATCTGAGGGGGATTGTAAGATGAGGGAGGTAAAGCACTCATCCCCATGGGGCAAAACCAGGGCGGGCTATTTTAGGAATTGTTACTGGGAAGAAGACCTACTGTGAAAGCATGAAATTGGGAAGCAGGGAATCTGGGCTCCAGTCCCAGGTCTGCACCTTCCTTAGTTGTATGACTGTGGGTTGCTCAGCCACCCGCTTTGGACCTAATTTCCCCATCATAAGACCCACCTTTGGCATATCCAGAATCAGCAAATCTATAGAGATAGAATGTAGATCAGTGGTTGCCAAGGACCAGGAAAGCAGAGAGTGGGCCTATCAGAAGGTAACAGATAAGGGGTACAGGGCTGCTCTTTGGGATGATAAGAAGGTTCTAAAATTGGGCCGGGCGCAGTGGCTCAAGCCTGTAATCCCAGCACTTTGGGAGGCCGAGACGGGCGGATCACGAGGTCAGGAGATCGAGACCATCCTGGGTAACACAGTGAAACCCCGTCTCTACTAAAAATACAAAAACTTAGCCAGGCGAGGTGGCAGGCGCCTGTAGTCCCAGCTACTCGGGAGGCTGAGGCAGGAGAATGGCGTGAACCCGGGAGGCAGAGCTTGCAGTGAGCTGAGATCCGGCCACTGCACTCCAGCCTGGGTGACAGAGTGAGACTCCGTCTCAAAAAAAAAAAAAAAAAAAAAAGAAGGTTCTAAAATTGATTGTGACAATGGCTGCTCAGCCCTGTGAATGTGCTGAAGTCTCTGTACTTTACACTTTACATGGATGAGTCGCATGGGATGTGAATTATATCTCAATAAAGGTGTTTTGAAAAATATCTGTGATCTGGGCACATTGGCTCATACCTGTAATCTCAGCTATTTGGGAGGCTAAGGAGGGTGGACCACTTAAGCCCAGGAGTTCAAGACTAGCCTGGGCAACATGATGAGACCGCCATCTCTACAAAAATCTTTAAAAATTAGCCAAGCATGGTGGCGTGTGCCTGAGTCCCAGCTACTCAGGAAGCTGAGGCTGGAGGATCACTTGAGCCCAGGAGGCAGAGGGTGCAGGCAGTGAGCCGAGATCATGTGCCACGGCACTCCAGCCTGAGCAACAGAGTAAGACCCTGACCAAAAACAAAAACAAACAAAAAAACTCTTAGAGGGTTATTTCAAACCTAGACCTCCTCTCTCCTCCTCCACCAACACCTCCAAAGGCAGTGACCAGGCTGAGGTCCATCGCCCTGCCCCAGGGAACCTCGCCAATCCTACCCCTCTACCCCCACAACCAAAATGACCAGAAACCGCCCCGGAGCCCTTGAGCCCAGTTTCCTTTCCCAACATTGTTCAGAGAATCACACATCCCTGGGGACGAGCCGAGTCCCAGCTGCTGGCTGGCAGGCCTCTGTGACAGGAAGTACCACCCAGAACGGGCTTTCAATGGGGTTAGGCCTCACTGCTTCCGGGGGCAGGGGGAAGGCAGGCCCCTCTGCTATTTAAACTGTGGCCAGCTTGGTAGAGCCTCTGGTTTAATGTTAATGGTTTCGCTTTTTTTTTTTTTTTTTTAATCGCCCAGGCTGGAGTGCAGCAGTTGGAGCTCAGTTCACTGCAACCTCTGCCTCCTGGGCTCAAGTGATTCTCGTGCCTTAGCATCCTGAGTAGTTGGGACTACAGGTGTGCACCACCATGCCTGGCTTTTTTTTTTTTTTTTTTTTGTATTTTTAGTAGAGATAGGGTTTTGCCATGTTGACCAGGCTGGTCTTGAACTCCTGACCTCAGGTGATCCACCCACCTCGGCCTCCCAATGTGCTGTGATTACAGGCGTGAGCCACCGTGCCTGGCCCCTTTCATTCATTCAACAAACACTGAGCCCTTATTTAATACCAGGCCTCGTGTCTTCCTGTCAAAGGCTGATGTAACAAATTATCATCAACTTGGTGACTTACAAAAAAAAATGGAAATATATCATCTCACAGTTCTGGAGGCCAGAAGTCTGAACGCAAGGTGCCAGCAGCAGCACTGGTTCCCTCCTTAGGCCCTAGGTGAGAATCCGCCCCATGCCTTTCTCCCAGGGTCTGTGGTTGGTGGTGATCCTGTGCTCCTTGCCTTGGAGCTGCATCACTCTAACTCTGCCTCTGGCTTCTCGTGGCCCTCTGCTCTCTGTCTCAAACATCCCTCTCCTTTCTCTGGTAAGAACACCAGTCCTCCCATTTAGTGTCCACCCTGAATCCAGGATGATCTCATCTTGAGATCCCTAACTTAATTATCTCTATAAAGGTCCTATTTCCAGCCTTGCACCAGTGGCTCACACCTATAATCCCAGCACTGTGGGAGGCCAAGGCAGGTGGATCGTTTAAGGTCGGGAGTTTAAGACCATGCTGGCCAACATGGTGAAACCCCATCTTTACTAAAAATACAAAAAGTAGCTAGACGTAGTGGCACAGCCTGTAGTCCCAGCTACTTGGGAGGCTGAGGCAGGAGAATCATTTGAGCCTGGGAGGCAGAGGTTGCAGTGAGTAGACATCCTGCCCCTGCACTCCAGCCTGGGCAACAGAGACTCTCCATCTCAAAAAACAAACAGGCAAACAAACCTTATTTCCAAGTAAGATTACATTCACAGGTACATGGTTTAGGACTTAGTTTTATTTGTTGTTGTTGTTTGGGGGGCAGGGGGGTCACAATTCAACCCACTATACCCTATATTAGGAAAATAGATTAGACCTATTTACCTGTCAACGCGGAGACAGCAGGAAGAGGCACTTACTCTCACAGAACGGCAAGAGCGGAATTAGAGGGACGAATCAGGCAAGGGCTAATCCTCTGCCTCACGGAGCTGGGAAGACTTCTCAGAGGAGGTAACCTCAGAACTGGGTCCTGAGGGATGAGCAAGAGTTCTCCAACAGCACCAGGGAGAGAGAAGCTCTGTCTAAAACAAGGCTGTGTTTCACAAAATTCATCAGTGCTTTTTGAAGTCAGAATAGTCCTGGCTACTTGGGAGGCTGAGATGGGAGGATCACTTGAACACAGGCGTTTAAGGCTGCAGGGAGCTACGACAACACCACCAAACTCCAGCCCGAGCAACAGAGAGTTTGTCTCACACACAAAAAGAAGGCAGAAGAGTGAGTCTCACTGCCTCGGAGGCAGCAGAAGGAAGGACCTTAAGGGCTGTGATGTTCTAGGTTTTGATCTTGTGGTCACATGGGTTAGTCACTTTATGAAAATGTACTGAGCTCTGTATTTCTGATCCGGGCCTTTTGTGTGTGTGTGTGTGTGTGTGTGTGTGTGTGATGGAGTCTCGCTCTGTCGCCCAGGCTGGAGTGCAGTGGCACAATCTCGGCTCACTGCAACCTCCGCCTCCTGGGTTCACACCATTCTCCTGCCTCAGCCTCCCGAGTAGCTGGGACCACAGGCACCCGCCACCATGCCCAGCTAATTTTTTGTATTTTTAGTAGAGACAGGGTTTCACCGTGTTAGCCAGGATGGTTTCAATCTCCTGACCTCGTGATCCACCCGCCTCGGCCTCCCAAAGTGCTGGGATTACAGGCATAAGCCACCATGCCCAGCCTGATCTGGGCCATTTGATGCATGTTATACCTCAACAAAAAGTTAGTATTATTATTTTGAGACAGGGTCTCACTCTGTAGCCCAAGTAGGAGGGCAGCGGCGCAATCGCAGCTCACTGCAACCTTTGCCCCCTCCCTGGGCTCATGCAATCCTCCCGCCTCAGCCTCCCAAGTAGTTGGGACTACAGGCACACATCACCATGCCTGGCTAGATTTTTGTATGTTTTTGTAGAGACAAGTTTTCATCGTGTTACCCAGGCTGGTCCCGAACTCCTGAGCTCAAACGATTCATCCACCTCAGCCTCCCAAAGGGCTGGGATTACAGGCATGCACTACCACGCCAGGCCAAAAAATTAATATTTTTTAAAGGCTGTTCAATATGTTAACATGTCTCTGATTTTTTCCTCCTATCAGTGTTTTCTCAATATTCTTTACTATGCATGTCTTAGTTGTCATAGAAAACTAAAACTGTTTCAAAAACAAGGCCGCTGGAAGTCAGGAGAAAACTAAAACTGTTTCAAAAACAAGGCCGCTGGAAGTCACCCTTGGGAAGGGGGTGATGAGCAGCACGCCCAGGCAAGTCCTCAGGGTGCTGGTTTCTCGGCTGGGGTGTGGGTTATGTGGGCGTGGGTGTGTTCGGTGTGTGAAGATCCAGCGAACTGCACACTTCTCTGCATTGTTATGCATCAATAAAAATTAAAATACAAGGCAGTTAGCGAAGGGGGTGGAGAGAAAGCATTTGGAATCTTTTTGGCTTACCAAAATCTACAACATTTATTGAGTATCTACCTTCCATCAGGGCCCTTCATGCAGTGAATGTATTTCATCCTCACAATGAGATTGGGAAGCTGCTTTACTTTCTTTTTTTTTTTTTTTTTTTTTTTTGAGACGGAGTCTCGCTCTGTCGCCCAGGCTGGAGTGCAGTGGCCGGATCTCAGCTCACTGCAAGCTCCGCCTCCCGGGTTTACGCCATTCTCCTGCCTCAGCCTCCGGAGTAGCTGGGACTACAGGCGCCCGCCACCTCGCCCGGCTAGTTTTTTGTATTTTTAGTAGAGACGGGGTTTCACCATGTTAGCCAGGATGGTCTCGATCTCCTGACCTTGTGATCCGCCCGTCTCGGCCTCCCAAAGTGCTGGGATTACAGGCTTGAGCCACCGCGCCCGGCCTTACTTTCAAGATAGTTTTACAGATAAGAAAACTGAGGCTCTGAGGCATTAAGTGACCGGCGGGAGTGAACCACCAGTGGTGACAGAACTAGAATCTGAAGCTCCATGCCTTTTTCAAGACCCAGGATTACTTACACTTCTACAGAGGACTCTCAGCTCTCCTGGGGGGCCTTAAGAAAGTCTGAGATGCACCCAGTTATTGGCCGTACTGAATCAGAACCTGGGGGCAGGGCCTGGGGATCTCCTTTTAACTGCCCCCCACTGCTATCATTCTCTTGCACCCTCTAGTATGGGCACCAGTGCCTTTCATTGAAACAACAAGGAAGAAACCCATGCAAGCCTGTTCAGAGGTAGAAGCAGTCTTCGCACTTTGGGCAGATATAGGAAGATATTAGCCTTAATGGTAAGGGGGTTTTACCTGCAGCAACCATTTCAGAAAGACCACCTCATTACTCATAATGAGTTCCTTTGTGGGGGAGCGGAGAAACTCACATGGCATCTGGAATAAACTTACCTTAAGCGCTATGTCAATAGATCCCTCATGCATGTAGTCAAGAAATTCATTCATTCAGTGAATGGACTCATTCAGTCAGCCCACAGCATTTCTTGAGCACCTACCACATGTCAGTCACTACTACAGGCTGAGGATAGGAGATGAAAGATTTATTCTGTGTCAGGATTTACAGGCTGCTGGGGAAGACCAACTGGTTAAAAAAAAATACACACCTATTAAAATGGTTAAAATAAAAACAACTGATGATAGGCTGGTACAGTGGCTCATGGCTGTAATCCCAGCACTCTGGGAGGCCGAGGCGGGTAAATCACCTGAGGTCAGGAGTTTGAGACCAGGAGTTGAGGCCAACATGGTGAAACCCCGTCTCTACTAAAAATACAAAACATTTCCCAGGTGTGGTGGGGGATACCTGTAATCCCAGCTACTCAGAAGGATGAGGCAGCAGAATCACTTGAACCCAGGAGGCAGAGGTTGCAGTGAGCTGAGATCGTGCCATTGCACTCCAGCCTGGGCGACAGAGCAAAACTCTGTCTCGGAAAAAAAAAAAAAAAAAAAAAAAACCTGACCATAACACCGAGTGCTGGTGAGGATGTGGAGCAACTGGTGGAAATGCAAAACAGTGCAGCCTCGTTGGAAAACAGCTGGGCAGTTTCTTTAACAAGTTAAACACTCACTTACCATATGACCCAGCAAACTCACCTGTATTTACCTAAGAGATATGAAAACATATGTCCACAGAAAAACACTAATGTTTATAGTAGTTTCGTTCATAACCACTGTAAACTGGAACCAACCCAAATGTCTTTCATTTGTGACTGGATAAACATTCATACAGTGAAGTAGCTCTCGGCTATAAAAAGTAATTATTGATACACACAAAACCAAGGCTGAATCTCAAACACATGACTGTAAGCCAAGTGAAAGATGCCAGCATTAGGCCGAGCATGGTGGCTTACGCCTGTAATCCTAGCACTTTGGGAGGCTGAGGTGGGTGGATTACCTGAGCTCAGAAGTTCAAGACCAGCCTGGTCAACATGGTGAAACCCCATCTCTACTAAATATACAAAAATCAGCTGGGCATGGTGGTGGGCGCCTGTAATCCCAGCTCCTCAGGAGGCTGAGGAAGGAGAATCACTTGAACCCGGGAGGGAGAGGTTGCAGTGAGCCGAGATTGTGCCATTGCGCTCCAGCCTGTGCAACAAGAACGAAACTTTGTCCCCCCGCAACCCCTCAAAAAAGACACCAGCATTAAAGGTTATAAACAGCATGATTTTACATATGACATTCTGGAAGAGGCAATGTTATACAGACAGAAAGCAAAACCATGGTTGCTAGGGGCTGGAGTGGGAAGAGTTGTTGGATACAAAAGAGCATAAGGGAATTGGGAAAGAGTGAGGAAATTGTTTTATATTTTGATTGTGTTGGAGATTACAACTTTATACATTTGTCAAAACTCATAGAACTAAAAAAAAAAAAAAAAAACCTCAGAACTGTATATCAAAACAGGTGAATTTTACTGAATGCAAATAATATTTTTTAAAGAAAAAAACAAGATTTGATTACAATACAAGTGATAATCCCAAAGAGAAGGAGAAGAAATGATAAGTGCCGGTTGGGAAGGCTTCCTGGAGGTGATGGTCCTTAAACTGAGCCTAGTAAAAGGACAAGAGTTTATCAGTTGAGGCCAGGCCCAGTGGTTCACGCCTGTAATTCCAGCACTTTGGTAGGCCAAGGCGGGGGATCACTTGAGGTCAGGAGTTCGAGAACAGCCTGGCCAATATGGTGAAACCCCGTCTCTACTAAAAATACAAAACTTAGCTGTGCATGTTGGCACGCACCTGTAATCCCAGCTACTGGGGAGGCTGAGGCACGAGAATCTCTTGAACCCAGGAGGCAGAGGTTGCAGTGAGCCAAGATCACGCCACTGCACTCCAGCCTGAGTGACAGATCGAGACTCAGTCTCAAAAATAAATAAATAAATAAATAAATAAATAATAAAAAATAAAAAAAAAACAAGAGTTTATCAGTTGAATGAGGTGGAGAAGAGCAGGAATCCAGGCAATGGGAACAGCATGAATGACATCCACTCAGAGGCAGGACTCAGCTGTGCATGAGTGACTAGCAAGGAAAGCAGGGCTCACCCAGGGTCCCTTGAGACTTGATAAGGCATTTGGACTTTCTTCTGGGGATAAGGGGGAGCTACTGAAAGCCTTAGAGCAGAAGAATGACCTGGACAGACTTCTGGTTTGTGAAAGTTCTTCTGTGGGCTGTAGGGAGGTGGGAGAAGGGAACCAGGCTGGAAGCAGGTTAACGTCAAGACCAATTCAAGTCATTCTTCCCTGTGATCATACATTCTTGGATGAGACATTTGTCACTCTATGAACAATAACTGAACACTTGCTGTGTTCCAGGAAATGTTCTAGAAGCTGAGGGTACAAGAATGGACAAGGAGGAAAAAAAAAAAGACAAAATACCAATGGCTCTTCTATTCTACTGGGGAAGACAGACCATAGACAAGGAAACACATAAACAAGATCATTTCCAGTGGGGTGAGCACTTTAGCAGAGCAGATGAACATAACTGGGGAGGAAGGGCTGGGTTTGCGTGTGGTGGTCACAAAGGTTTCTTGGAGGAGGGTGACCTGAGGAGGAGGAGATGGAGGAGAGGCTGGCTAAGTGAGGACCTGGAAAATGAACTTCTCAGGCAGTGGACTCAGCAAGTACAGAGGCCTGATTGCTTTTGAGGGTTACAGAATGGTGCAGAGCTTGAGGGCAGGGTTGGAGGCACAGCCAGGGACCCCCCTGTGTCTCCAGCCCTGCAGAGGAGAAACAGAGTGGTTTCCCCTAGGAGTGGCTATGTTTCCCTCCTCTGCCTCCCCCATGTTTTGGTGAATAACAGTTTATGACCCCACTTGGAGAGAAAGGCAGCTTTCCTCTTAGCTCTAAAGGTCACAGCTGTTGCCATCATAAACAGTGCCCATGTTGACAAAATCACACCAGCTCCGGGAGACAGGACACAAAGATGGGAGACAGGAGACAGAAGAGGTAGGACACACCTGGGAAGGCTAAGCCTCATTTACAAAATTAAAAAATAAAAAGTAAAAAAATACCCAACTAAGCAAACACACATCAGTGTCTTGTGACTCATAGCAAATGCCTGCATCTGTCACCTGGGTCCCCCGTCAACAGAGTAAGCACCCTGTGGGGGCCCCCAGGACCCTTTCCTAGTAGGTAACCCATCTTGTCTACACAGCAGCTGTCCACAGGAGACTTTCCTTCATAGACTGAGCTTTTGCATCGGGTCTGAAGTTAGCTGTCAACCAGCCATCCAGACCGCCACTCAGAAGGGGCCAAAACGTCATTGAAAACATGCGTCAGTTTCCCAGGGCTGCTATAACAAACACCATAACTTCCTATTGTGGCCGCTAAAAGTCTGAGACCCCGGGGTCAGCAGGGTTGGTTTCTTGTTTATTTATTTATTGAGACAGACTCTCACTCTGTCACCCAGGCTGGAGGGCACTAGCACCATCTCGGCTCACTGCAACCTCTGCTTCTCGGGTCCAAGCGATTCTCCTGCCTCAGCCTCCCGGGTTTGGGATTCCAGGTGCCCATCACCACACTCAGCTAATTTTTGTATTTTATGTAGAGACAGGGTTTCACCATGTTGCCCTGGCTGGTCTCGAACTCCTGACCTCAAGTGATCTGCCCTCCTTGGCCTCCCAAAGTGCTGGAATTACACGCATGAGCCACCACACCCGACCAGCATGGTTGGTTTCTTCTGGAGGCTCTGCGGGAGATGGTCCCATGCCTCTCTCCCAGCTTTGGGTGGTTGCGAATCCTTTGTGTACTCTGGTTTGTAGATACCTCTCTCCAGCCTCTGCCTCAAGTGTCACATGGTGCTCTCCCTGTGTCCCCGTGTTGTCTTCATATCATCTTCCCTCTATGTATGTCTCTGTGTCCAAATGTCCCTCTTCTTATGACACACTAGTCACTGATTTATTTTTTATTTATTTTTTTGGGGGGGACAGGGTCTCGTCTCACTCTGTCACCTAGGCTAGAGTGCAGTAGGGTGATCACGGTTCACTGCAGCCTTCACCTCTAGGCTCAACCGATCCTACCACCTCAGCCTCCCGAGTAGCTGGGACCACAGGTGCACACCGGCTAATTTTTTATAGAGACAGTGTCTCATCATGTTGTCCAGGCTGATCTTGAACTCCTGAGCTCAAGTGATGTGCCCACTTCGGCCTCCCAAAGTACTGGGATTACAGGATTGAGCCATCACGCCCAGCCTCATCAATTTAGGATGCACCCTAATGCAATATGACCGCATCTTAACTTGATTACATCTGCAAAGACCCTCTTTCCAAATATGGCTGTGTTCTGAGGTTCCAGGTGGACATAAATTTGGGGGACACTGTTCAACCTCATCCACAAGGTAATAAACAAGATGGAGAAAATTAGGCTTGCCAAAGGCCTCTGACACAGCTGGGATGGCCAGTGTTCAGCCTGTGGCTGAAAGACAACTGCATGGGCTGGAGGGTGAGACCTGCACGGGGCATGCTTGGCCAGCGATCGGTGTGGCAAAAGTGTCTTTGAGGAGAGTGAGTCTATTCAGACACCAGCTGTGAACAATTGCACTTTCCAAAGACACATCCCCTGATTCTTCCTCCATCCCACATGCCCTTCCACAGTGCGACATTGACATTCATCCACGGAGAGATGGGATCTGGGTTTTCTTCCTTTGAACCTGCCAGATCTTTGTAACTTTTTGCTTTTCATTATGTATTTATTTATTTTGAGACAGGATCTCACTCTGTCCCCCAGATTGAAGTACACGTGGCTCAATCACAACTCACTCCAGCCTCGACCTCCTGGGCTCCAGCAGTCCTCCCAATCAACCTCCCGAGTAGCTAGGGATACAGGCTCACACCATCACACCTAGCTAATTTTTTAATTTTTTTGTAGAAATGGGGTCTCATCATGTTGCCCAGACTGGTCTCGAACTCCTGGGCTTAAGCAATCCTCCTGCCTCAGCCTCCCAAAGTGCTGGGATTACAGGCTTGAACCACTGCAACCACCCTCAGAACTACGTAACTTGTTTTTTTTTT
The DNA here is from genome assembly GCF_037993035.2 of Macaca fascicularis. Classification (NCBI taxonomy): domain Eukaryota; kingdom Metazoa; phylum Chordata; class Mammalia; order Primates; family Cercopithecidae; genus Macaca; species Macaca fascicularis. Next base: position 77,646,071 of record NC_088394.1, on the reverse strand, counting down.
TTTTTTTAAGACAGAGTCTCTCTCTGTCACCAGGCTGGAGTGCAATGGCACAATCTCGGCTCACGGAAACCTCCACCTCCTGGGTTCAAGCAATTCTCGTGCCTCAGCCTCCCAAGTAGCTGAGATTACAAGTGCCTGCCACCACACCCAGCTAATTTTTGCATTTTTAGTAGAGACAGGGTTTCGCCCTGTTGGCCAGGCTGGTCTTGAACTCCAGACCTCAGGTGATCCGCCCACCTCGGCCTCCCAAAGTGCTGGGATTACAGGCGTGAGCCACAACACCCCGCCCCCTTTGTAACGTTTTATAGCTGCCTCAATAGAATGTAGCAGAAGGGACAATGTGTGACAGCTTTTGCCTAGCTTGAGGCATACACCTTAGGAGCCCCAAGATGGCGTTAGAAGACAAGCCGCCCTGACCTCACCATGCTGGAGAGGTGCCCAGGGAGCCCCACCAGTAAAGCTCACCTCTGCTCAAGTCTTCCCAGCCCACGCACAGGTTGTGAGAGTGAGGACACCTTGGAGATGGCCCCAGCCCAGGTCGGCACCCACCTGCAGGTGGATGAGAGACCCTGCAGAGAGCTGGAACTTCCCAGCCATTCCCAAATGCCCGACCCACAGAAACCAGGAGAAAATCTGAGTTATTGTTGCTTTAGGCCACTACATTTTGGAGTCATCTGTTATGCAGCAAATGATGGCTGATACAGGGAGATTATTTTGCTGAGTGGAGCTTGCAAATCTGGGCTATAGCAAAATCATCTGGGGCAGTGGAGGAAAGGCTGGGTTCTCCCATCCGGAACTTTCCTTCTTTGCCTTCTATAAGGCCTATTTTTCAGTCTCCTCTAAATCAAATCTGAATATGCAAGTATTTTTATCTTTTGTATTTTATTTTATTTTTTGTTGATTTAATTTTTTTAAGAGACAGGGTCTCACTCTGTTGCCCAGGCTAGAGTACAGTGGCATGATCATAGCTCACTGCAGCTTCGAACTCCTGGGCTTAAGGGATCCTCCTGCCTCAGCCTCCTCAGTAGCTGGGACTACAGGCATGTGCCACCATTCCCGCTAATTAAAAATTTGTTTGTAGAGATGAGGTTTCACTATGTTGCCAAGGCTGATCTTAAACTCCTGGCCTCAAATGATCCTCCTGCCTTAGCCACTCAAAACCTTCAGATTAGCAAGTATTTTTAATGCCCATTTGAAGGGGCTCTGCCTGATCAGCCAGGCTTGGGGGTTTGGGGGGAAATCGCAGTGGGGCATTCTTTTGCCCAGGCTGTTCCCATTGTCAGGAAGTCCCTGGCCTGCCTTTTCACTCTCCCCTCAACCTAATGATTCTGTTTCATCCTATAGGACTCTGTTCCTTATGTTAAAGGAAAATACAGACAATTTTATATACTTTTTTTTTTTTTGAAATGGAGTCTCACTCTAATGCCCAGGCTGGCGTGCAGTGGCACAATCTCGGTTCACTGTAACCTCCACCTACCAGGATCAAGCGATTCTCATGCCTTAGCCTCCCCAATAGCTGGGACTACAGGAGCATGCCATCACAACAGGCTAGTTTTTGTGTTTGTAGTAGAGACAGGATTTTCCCATGTTTGTCAGGCTGGTCTTGAACTCCTGACCTCAGGTGATCTGCCCATCTTGGCTTTTCAAAGTGCTGGTATTACAGGCGCGACTCACCATGCCCAGACCATTTTGTTTAACAGCTGACAACTTCTTTTTAAAAACATAATAGCAACATATGTATGCATTTGCCATTACTTTGAAATGCATTAAAATTAACATGTATTACTAATTGGAAAGAGGCATAGACAGATGTGATAAAACAGAGTAAATGTTCAGGGACCACACGCAGTGGCTCATGCCTGTAATCCCAGCACTTTGGGAGGACAAGGTGCGCAGATCAGCTGAGGTCAGGAGTTCGATACCAGCCTAGCCAACATATAGTGAAACTCCATCTCTACTAAAAAATACAAAAAGTAGCTGGGCATGGTGGTGCATGCCTGTAGTCCCAACTACTTGGGAAGCTGAGGCAGGAGAATTGCTTGAACCCAGGAGGCAGAGGTTACAGTGAGCCAAGATCACACCACTGCACTCCAGCCTAGGTGACAGAACAAGACTCCATCTCTCAAAAAAAAAAAAAAAAGAAAAAGAAAAAGAAAAGAAAAGAAAGAGTAAATGTTCAGGGTGAAATCTTAGGTAGTGGCTAGATGGATGCTTGCTATACAACCCTTTTTACTTTTCTGTATGTTTTAAAATTTTTGTAATAAAAGATTGGAAAAATGAAAAGAGCAAACAACTACATAGCAAATACAATGAGCTAGATACAGTTCTAAGCCTTACATCTGTTAACTCATCCCAACCTCAACCCAACCCATGAGGGATGTTCTATTGTGATCCCCATTTTACAAACGAGAAAACTGGGGCGTAATGAAGTTCAAGCCGTGCTCAAGTTCGAAAGGTTAGCTGAGGGATACAGATGTGACTCTAACCCAGGCAGTCAGCTCCCAGGCTGCCCAAGCTTAACCATTACAACATGTCACCTCTCACCCATGTACTGCTGTTATAATCAGAAGTATTATACTTTCATAATTATAATACACTTACATTTAAGTATTATCATTATTATTATTATTTTAAAGACAGGGTCTGGCCCTGTTGCCCAGGCTGGAGTGTCGTGGCTTGATCACAGCTCACTGCATCCTTGAACTCCTGGGTTTAAGAGATCCTCCTGCTTCAGCCTTCTGAGTAGCTAGGACTACAGGTATGCACAACCACACCCAGCTAACTTTAAAAATGTTTTTGTAGCTGGGTGCAAGTGGCTCATGCCTGTAAGGCCAGCACTTTGGGAGGCTAAGGTAGGAGGATCACTTGAGCCCAGGAGTTTGAGACCAGCCTGGGCAACATAGTGAAACCTTGTTACTATAAAAAAAATACAAAAATTAGCCAGGTGTGGTGGTGTGCACCTGTAGTCCCAGCTACTGAGGAGCAGGAGAATCACATGACCCCAGGAGGTCGATGTTGCCGTGAGCTGAGATCACGCCACTGCACTCTAGCCTGAGTGACACAGTGAAACCCTGTCTCAAACAAACAAACAAAAATTTTAAGCCAGGTGTCTCACTATATTGCACAGGCTGGCCTTGAGCTCCTAGCCAGAGGTGAGCCTCCTGCCTTAGCCTCCCAAAGTGCGGGGATTATAGGTACATGCCACCATGCTCAGCTAATTTTTTTTTTTGGGGGGGTAGAGACGGGGTCTCCCTATGTTGCCCAGGCTGGTCTTGAACTCCTGGCCTCAAGTGATCCTCCCACCTTGACCTCCCAAAGTGTTGGGATTATAGGCATTTGCCATTGTGCCCAGCCCATTTAAGTATTATCTACTGGGCTCTGCCATTCTTTTTGGGTGTCCATCAAAATTTGCCCTCCTATGTTTGACTGCCTCTCCATATGAAGCCACACCTTGCCAAAGAAAAAGCCAGATCTTGTTTTCCCAGACTCCCTTGCAGCTTGGGTAGGGATAGTCAGCTCTGCCCCAGAGTCAGACATACCAGCATCAGGCTTGTGTTCAAAAGCCACCAACAAGAGAAGCAGGTGTCAGAGGGTACATACCTGGCAAAGGTAGAGGCAGAAACACCTGGTATCTGGAGGCAGAGAACCAGAGAGTGCCACACCCTGAGCCCAGCAGAACCAGCCATGCTCTGTGCCCAGTCCTGGCAGTGGGCACTGCTCTACTGTAGCAATCCCACCTGTGGTTGTGCTTTGTTTCTGGCTCTGTAGACTCCAGACCTGGATCTCTGCCCTCCTCCAGATTCTCCAAGCCACCTAATATCCTTTAATAAATTCCTTGTTCTTCCTAACACTAGAATGAATTCCTGCTATGCCTCCCACAACTGACAGATACACTGTATTCTTAACTATAGAAAGAAAACTCTGCATAGCTACAAGACTGGAAAGGAGCTACTGACAAGCTCAGTGGAATGGGTAACATACAATTTAAGGGAAATTTGACAAGTATATGTCCATATGTACAAGCTACAAGCTATCCTTGGAAGATCGTCTAGAAAGCGGCAACAGTAGCAGTCCCCAGGAGGAGTTTGAGTGACAGGGGCTGCAGGCACTGGGGCTTTCAAGACAGATCAGACTTGAAAGAAACTTTGGAGGAAGCAGGATATGGTGGCAGAGGCACTGAGAAAGCCAGGCTTTGCAGTGGACCTATTCAGATTGAAAATGCAGCTTTCCTGCTTGGGAGACTCACTGAATCTCTGATTTTAGACTTTTAGAATTCTGCAGCAGTGCACATATTACCTATAAAAAAATAAATAACAATTAAGTTTATTAAAAAGGCAAATAAAAAAGATTAAATATTAATCATAGTGGTCTCTGGGCGGTTCTTTTTCCATCTCTTTGTACATTTTTGCCTTTTTCAAATATCTTAGCATGAGGATGTATGCTTTAAAAATCAAAAATAAAACAAAACAATGAGAAGGAACTGGAGCTACAGAATGGGAAAGAATATTTGCAAATCATGTATCTGATAAAGGACTTGTATCTAGAATCTATAAAGAACTCTTACAACTCAATAATGAAAAGACAACCCAATTAACAATGGGTAAAGAATCCAAATGGATATTTCTTCAAAGAAAATATACAAATGGCTGATAATAACATGTAAAGATGCTATCTGGGAAATGTAAATTAAAACCATAATGAGGTATCACTCCACACCTGCTAGAATGGCTAAATTTAAAAAGATGGACAATAGCTGGGTGTGGTCGTTCATGCTTGTAATTCCAGCACTTTGGAAGACCGAGGCAGGTGTATCACCTGAGGTCAGGAGTTAGAGACCAGCCTGGCCAACATGGTGAAACCCCATCTCTACTAAAAAATATAAAAATTAGCTGGGCATGGTGGTGTGCACCTGTAATCACAGCTACTCAGGAGGCTGAGGCAGGAGAATCACTTGAACCTGGGAGGCAAAGGTTGCAGTGAGCCGAGATCGTGCCACTGCACTCCAGCCTGGGTGACAGAGACAGACTCTGTCTCAGGAAAAAAAAAAAAGAGAGAGAGAGAGATGGGCAATAACAAGTGTTGGTGAGGATATGGAGAAACTGGAACCCTCCTACACTGCTGGTGGGAGTACTAAATGTTGCAGCTGCTGTGGAAAATAGTTTGGCAGTTCCTCAAAAGGTTAAACGCAGAGCTACTGTATGACTCAGCAAGGCAACTCCTAGGTAAATGCCAAAAAGAAATGAAAACTCATCCACACAACGCTTACACATAAATGTTAACAGCAGCATTATTTATAGTAGCTAAAAGGGGAGACATCCCAAATGTCCGTCAACTGATGAATGAATGAACCAAATGTGATCTGTCTATAAAATGGAATATCACTCAGCAATAAAAAGAAACAATTTACTGATCCATGCTACAAAATGAATAAACATTGAAAATGCAATGGTAAGTGAGCCTGGGTGCAATGGTTCACACCTCTAATCCCAGCACTTTGGGAGGCCCAGGCAGGCAGATCGCTTGAGCCCAGGAGTTTGCAATCAGCCCGAGTCACACGGCGAAACCTCATCTCTAGCCAGGCCTGGTGGCGTGCGCCTGTGGCCCCAGTTACTCAGGAGGCTGAGGTGGGAGGATCGCTTGAGCCCAGGAGGTGGAAGCTGCAGAGAGCTGAGATCACACTGCTGCACTCCAGCCTGGGTGACAGATGGAGACAGTGTCTCAAAAAACAAAACAAAACAACAACAATAACAACAACACATGATGCTCAGTGAAAGAAGCCGGACACAAAAGGCCACATAGTATATGATTCTACTTACATGAAACCTCCGGAACAGGCAAATCCACAGAGGCAGAAAGTAGATGAGTAACTGAAGGGAGTGGGAGAAGGCGGTACAGGGAGTGACTGCCTAATGGGTATTGGGTTTCTGTTTGGGGTGATGAAAATGTTCAAAAATTGATTGTGGTGATGATGTCACTGCTCTGTGAATACACTAAAAGCCATCGAATCATGCTTTAAATGGGTGAACTGTATGATTATATGAATTATATCGCAATAAAGCTCTTTTCTAAATGTAAAAAATAGAAAGTGCTGGCTGGGCGCAGTGGCTCACACCTGTAATCCCAGCACTTTGGGAGGCTGAGGCAGACAGATCACGAGGTCAGGAGATAGAGACCATTCTGGTTAACATGATGAAACCCCGTCTCTACTAAAAAAAAAAAAAAAAAAAAAAAAATTAGCCAGGCGTGGTGGCGGGCGCCTGTAGTCCCAGCTACTCGGGAGGCTGAGTTAGGAGAATGGCGTGAACCCGGGAGGCAGAGCTTGCAGTGAGCTGAGATTGCACCACTGCACTCCAGCCTGGGAGACAGAGGGAGACTCCATCTCCAAAAAAAAAAAAAAAAAAAAAAAAAGTGCTGAAGGAAAGTATGAAACAACAGTTTTTCTTTTTTTTTCTTTTTTTTTTTTTTTGAGACAGAGTCTCGCTCTGTCACCCAGGCTGGAGTGCAGTGGCGCTATCTCGGTTCTTCTGCAACCTCCGCCTACTGGGTTCAAGCAATTCTCCTGCCTCAGCCTCCCAAGTAGCTGGGATTACAACCACCTGCCACCACACCTGGCTAATGTTCATATTTTTAGTAGAGACAGGGTTTCACCATCTTGGCCAGGCTGGTCACTAAACAGCATTTTTTCTATGAGGCTGTTTTTACTCTTTTGTTTTTTTGTTTGTTTGGGCGTTTTGTGTGTTTTGTTTCCAGGGCCTAGCAGAAGACTGGAGCCCAGAAAATGAGTGGGTGGATGGATGAATAGATGAATAATTGGATAATGAGATGACTGAACGATTGGATGGGTGGATGAGTGGGTAGATGGAATTTCCAATGTGGTCCCTCCTGGAGCTTCCTTTTTCCTTTAACTCACCCAAAAGTAACAGAGATGCAACTACTCCAAAATGATTCTCCTTTTAAAACTCTCCATTCCAGCAGCGTCTGAGCTCAGGCAAAAAACCACTCACCAAGATACAGAGTCACTACACTTCCTGCCACATTTCCTCTCCTTTGCCCAAAGTAGCTGCAAGTGGGAACCACTGGAATCCCATACACAATTTCTAAAAGCGGGTGCAGAGGCGCAGTGTGTGTGTTCCAGGCCTGAGCCCCAGGCTGTGGGGTTCTCAAGACAGATCAGACTCGGAACAAACTGCTGAGGAAGCAGGATAAGGCGGCGAGCTCACTGAAGAGCCAGGCTTTGCAGTAGACACATCTAGGTTCAAACACAGCTTTGCTGCTTGGGCAACTCACTATCTCTCTGGGCTTTCGGCTCCTTATCTGTAAAACAGTGCCAGTAACACCCTCCTTATGAAGTCCATGCCTCTTCAACACCAGTATTAATGAGGTGTTCACTCAGGACCTGGTACCTAGCACTTAGCTTCCTTCTTTCCCGGACCACCTCTGTGCCTGGCCTCCCCTGGCCTGACACACTGTATGGTGTGGTCACCTTCATAAGCTCTGGTTTCAGATGACCTGGATTGAATACAGGCTTGGCTCCTCCACTGTGTGACCTTGGGCAAGATACTTAACCTCTCTGTGCCTCAGTTTCCTCATCTGTAAAATGGGGTTAATAATAATAGCTGCCGTATAAGACATAAGTTTGTTCTGAGGATTAAAGGAGATAAATCTTACAGATCGCTGAGGTCAGTGACTAGCATATACTTTGCACTCTGTGAATACTGACAATAATAGTCCGGCATAGCAGCATACTCCTACAAGAAGCCCTATCTGAAAGACGGTAGGGGGCAGTGGACACTTGGCCGTTGGCCCTGCAGGGGAAATGTGGCCCATCCATTGGGCCTCCCCGACGGTTCCTGGGCTTAGCAACCCTATTTGATCCTGTGGAATAACGACAGTTCTACTACCCTGCTTTATGGCCATCCTATCTGTGGTTTTGAACAGGAAGCCGTCTTTCCTCCCAGACACTCTGGTGCCTTTCCTGGTCTCCATGGAAACAGGCCAGGCTTGGTGCTGCTGACTGACCTGGAGTCAGGGTTTGGTGGAGGACAGGTTGGAGGCCATGTGCTTACCTGGGGGCACCAGGGAAAGGACCATCTTCCAGATGGACTTCATGGAATGTTCTTTTCCTGATGCCCGGAGCTTGAGTGAGGGGTATCCTCAGAACTTCTGCAGAGGTAGTTTCAGAAGCTGATGTTAAAGGAACAGGCTGAGGCTGGGTGCAGTGGCTCACGCCTGTAGTCCCAGCACTTTGGGAGGCCGAGGCAGGTGGATCACTTGAGGTCAGGAGTTTGAGACCAGCCTGGCCAACATGGTGAAACCCCATCTCTACTAAAAATAAAAAAAATAGCCGCATGTGGCGGCGAGCACTTATAATCCCAAGCACCAGCTATTCGGGAGGCTGAGGCAGGAGAATCATTTGAACCCAGGAGGCAGAGGTTACATTGAGTCAAGATCAGACCACTCCACTCCAGCTTGGGCGACAGAGCGAAACCCTGTCTCTAAAACGAAAAAAAAGAAGCTGATGTTAAAGAAACAGGCTGAGGCCAGGTTTGGTGGCTCATGCCTGTAATCCCAGTGCTTTGGTAGGCTGAGGCAAGCAGATCACTTGAACTCAGAAGTTTGAGACCAGCCTGGGCAACATAGTGACACTTCATCTCTACCACAAAATAGTAATAATAATACAAAAATTAGCCAGGCATGGTGGTGCATGCCTGTAGTTCCAGCTACTTGGGAGACTGAGGTGGGAGGATCACTTGAGCCCAGGAGGTCGAGGCTGCAGTGAGTCATGATCACGCCACCGTACTTCAGCCTGGGTGACAGAGTGAGGCCTTGTCTCAAAATATATATATAAATAAAAATAAAAAATAAAGGAACAAGCTTGGGGTGGTTTCCCATGGTCAGCCGCCTCTCAGCTCAGCTGGGCAGCTCTTCCCCGCTTGCTAAGACTGAACCCATCTTTTATCTCATCTGATGCCTGCCACAATAGCAGAGGAAGTGGGGATTTCCAGACCCATTTGACAGATCAGGCAATGGGGGCTCAGAGAGGGTAAGCAATTTGCCTAAGGACACACAGCTGGTTCTTCCTCTGCCAATGTTCCCTCACTTTGCACCATTCCCTTTTTGATGACCTTTGTGGGAGTCACTGCTTCTGATCCAGAATCAGATTATTATTTAAAATAAAAGATAATAATGGTAACTAAAGTTTGAATACCTACAATGTAGCAGGCATTTCCTACACATTATTCCATTTAATCTTCAGAGCATATTTTATTAAATATCCCAGAGCAGGTATTGGTGTCCCTTTTGGGGATCCCTCCCACACATACTTCAGACAGGCCTTTGACATTGCTAGGGAGACACGTGAGGTTCCCACTAGTGAGCTCTGCCATGGGGCCTCACAGTCACTCATTCACTAAAGCAGGTATTGAGCACCTACACCTTACCAGGTCCTTGACAAACTGTGAAGTGAGGTGCACTGCTTTATGAATTTCCAAATGGATCACCACCCAGCTTGATATGAGGTAAAGGCAAAAGGGAAAGGAAAGGAGATGGGAAAGGAGGGGAATGAGGTGGGGAGGGGTGGGAATGAGGTAAGGAGGGGAGGGAATGAGGTGGGGAGGGGTGGGAATGAGATGGGGAGGGGTGGGAATGAGGTGGGGAAGGAAGGGAATGAGGTGGGGAAGGGAGAGAAGGAGGCGGGGAGGGGAGGGAAGGAGGCGGGGAGGGGAGGGAAGGAGGCGGGGAGGGGAGGGAAGGAGGCGGGGAGGGGTGGGAAGGAGGCAGGGAGGGAAGGGAAGAAGGCAGGGAGGGGAGGGAAAGGGGCGGGGAGGGGAGGGAAGGAAGTGGGGAGTAGGTGGGGAGGGAAGGAAAGGAGGTGGGGAGGGGAGGCAAGGAGGCGGGGAGGGGAGGGAAAGAGGTGGGGAGGGGAGGGAAGGAGGTGGGAGTAGGTGGGGAGGGAAGGGAAGGAGGTGGGGAGGGGTGGGAAGGAGGTGGGGAGGGGTGGGAATGAGGGGGGAAGGAGGTGGGAAGGGAAGGGAAGGAAGTGGGGAGGAGTGGGGAAGGGTGGAAAGGAGGTGGGGAGGGGAGGGAAGGATGCCACAGCCAATAAATGCAGAGGCCACAGCCATGACTGTGGGATGGGGAAAAGATGAAGGGAGTTCGGCCGTTTTATCTCCAGGAGAAGGGGCTGGAGGGCTTAGAGAGGGCCTAGGGAGTGGGAGGTGGCTGTGGAGGTGAGACTCCCCCAGCCCTGGACCAACAGCCAGGGCTCCATGGTGGAGCCAGACGGTCCCACCTTGGGTGGAGGCTGAGCGCGTGTTGAGGCACTGCCCTGTGTCTTCCTTTGCCTGGCCTGGCCGCCATCACAGGCCCCCTCCCAGGGAGAAGATTCTAGGAGGAGGGTCCAGGCCAGGCCTGAAAGGACTTCACTCCTTGGTAACTATCCCTCAGGGTTGACCCAGTGACACAGGTTCTAGGGACCTACTTCTAGGTTTGCCGCCTCCATCTCCATCTCCACCTCCACCTCCACCTGAGTTCCCGCATCCCCTCCCAAAAGCCAGCACTGCTGGGTGCAGTGGCTCACGCCTGTAATCCCAGCACTTTGGGAGGCCAAGACAGGCAGATCACTTGAGATCAGGAGTTCGAGACCAGCCTGGCCAACATGGTGAAACACATCTCCACTGAAAATATAAAAATTAGCTGGGCGTGGTAATGTGCGCCTGTAATCCCAGCTACTAACGAGGTTGAGACAGAAGAATTGCTTGAACCTGAGAGATGAAGGCTGCAGTGAGCCAAGATACCATTACTGCATTCCTGCTTGGGCAGCAGAGTGAGACTCTATCTCAAAAAAAAAAAAAAGAAAGAAAAATTAAATTAAATTAAATGGTTAAAACAGTAAATTTTATGTTATATATATTCAACCAGAATACAAAAAACAAACAAACAAACAAAAGCCTGCCAGAACTTTAGCACAATGCTGAACTCGGCATAACCCACCAATGGCCAATGTGGATGTTTTACCAAACTGGCTCAATGGGGCTGTGAGTGGCAAAACTAAAGCTGGTGCTGTGTGGACCTGAGCTTGGCCGCACCTGCCACAGGTGGGAAGCGAGGCTGAGGTGGCAAGGAGAGGCAGGGCCGCGGGGGTGTGGAATGGTGCGAGGCTGGGAGCAGAGCTGAGCGGCCACTGGCTGTCCTCAGCAGAAGCTGGTGGGGCACCCTGAACAGCTCAGACCGAGCCACAGGCACTGGCTAATAGTAGCTCATACCATTATTGAGCACTTGCTGTGTACCAGGAATTTCTACAGACCTTCGAAGTACCATGGTTGATCTCCACTACACAGATGAGGAAACTGAGGCCCAAAGGAGAAAAGCAGCCTGCCCAAAGCCCCCAGTTGACAGGAGGCAGTGCAAGGCCTGGAGCCACGTCTTTCATAGCTGTCCTCTCCCTGCTGGCAGCTCTGCCTCCAGCAGCCATTCACTGGGGAGGTGCCTGGTGCTAAGCTGGAGCTTCCAGCACTGGCCCTCACTTCCCTGGGCATCCTGAGGGCTCTGGCTGTGCAAGCAGTGGGCCTCGGTCTACAGGTACGTCCTTCATGGAAGTTGCTGGAAGCAGATGTAGGCCAGGCCAAGACTCAGGGTCAGTGATTCTGTTCCGTCTGGGGACGGGGAGCTAAGGGGATCACCACTCCCAGCCCCTCCTCTGGGGGCTCACAGAGACCTCTGGGGAAGAGGTGATGGAAGTTAAAGTGGACTCTTGCTCTGCTGCCCTCAGCCCAGGGGCTGAGCCACTCCAGGAGGGTTTCGGAGGCCTGCCCCGCCCCCAGCTGCTATTAGTGCTGCCATGGCCAGCCACCACCGCCTCAGGAAAAAGAGGAAGTGGTCAGAAGCCAGCAAGAGAGAGCCTTAAAAGAGGACATGTCCCAACCCTCACAATCCCCTCCCCGTCAGGCGAAGTGGAGGAGCTGGCCGGGCGCTTCTCGGAGCTGGCCGGGAGCTTCTTGGAACCTTCCACCCAGGGAAGCTGGAACCTGCTTTCACCCCACAATGATGTTCTAAAAACACCCTAGAATTCTGAGGGCCTCCAGGCTTCCAGCATCAGGGAACTCTGAGAGGCAGAGGTGGGGAACAGTGGAAGCTCCCAGCTCAGCACCCAGCACTCAGCAGGCTCATAGTTCATGCGTGATACAGGGGGCCTACGTTACAGTGAAGAGTTGTAGGTTCAAATCCTAGCTTTTATATATATATATTATATACATATATTATATATTTTTTATATTTATTTTTTGAGGTAGACTCTTGCTTTGCTGCCCAGGCTGGAGTGCAGTGGCATAGTCTCGGCTCACTGCAACCTCCGCCTCCCAGGCTCAGGCAAATCTCCCACCTCAGCCTCCCGAGGAGCTAGGATTACAGACACCTGCCATCACATCCAGCTGATGTTTATATTTTTAGGAGAGACAAAATTTCACCATGTTGGCCAGGCTGGTCTTGAACTCCTGACCTCAGGTGATGCACCCACCGTGACCTCCCAAAGTGCCGGGATTACAGGTGTGAGCCACTGCACCCGGCCTCTTTTACATATTTATAGGGTAAAAAGTGACATTATGATCTATGAGTACAATGTGGAATAATTAAACCAAGCTAGTGAACATATCCATCACCTCCAACACTTAACTTTTTTGTGATGAGAATGAATTTACTCTCTTAGCAATTTTGAAATGTACCATACTCTATTATTAATGACATTTACCATGCCATACAATAGGTCTCAAAAAAAACCTGTATTCCTCCTGAGATTTTGTACCCTTTGACCACCATCTCCTCATTTCCCCTCCTCCAGCCTCTGTAACTGCCATTCTACTCTCTGCTTCTATGAGTTTGACTGTTTTAGATTCCACATATAAGTGAGAACATGTGATATTTGTCTTTCTGGGCCTGGCTTATTTCACTTAGCATAATGTTCTCCACCTTTGTCCATGTTGTCACAAATGACAGAATTTCCTTGGCCATCAATCTCCAGTTCCAGGCTAGATGCAGTGGCTCACTCCTGTAATCCCAGCACTATGGAAGGCTGAGGCAGGTGGATCACCTGAGGTCAGGAGTCTGAGACCAGCCTGGCCAACATAGTGAAACCCCATCTCTACTAAAAGTACAAAAATTAGCTGGGCATGGTGGAACGCACCTGTAATCCCAGCTACTGAGGAGGCTGAGGCAGAAGAATCACTTGAACCCTGGAGGCGGAGGTTGTAGTGAGCCGAGATTACATTACTGTACTCCAGTCTGGACAACAAGAGTGAAACTCTGTCTCAAAAAAAATAAATTAAATAAATAAATAAATAAATAGGCCAGGCGCGGTGGCTCACGCCTGTAATCCCAGCACTTTGGGAGGCCAAGATGGGTGGATCACGAGGTCAGGAGATCGAGACCATCGTGGCTAACACGGTGAAACCCCAGTCTCTACTAAAAATACAAAAAATTAGCCGGTCGCAGTGGCGGGCGCCTGCAGTCCCAGCTACACGGGAGGCTGAGGCAGGAGAATGGCGTGAACCTGGGAGGTGGAGCTTGCAGTGAGTCGAGATCGCACCACTGCACTCCAGCCTGGGTGACAGAGGGAGACTCCGTCTCAAAAAAATAAAATAAAATAAATAAATAAATAAATAAATAAATAAATAAAAAGGCTGGGCACGGTGGCTCATGCCTGTAATCCCAGCACTTTGGGAGGCCGAGGCAGGTGGATCATGAGATCAGGAGATCAAGACCATCCTGGCTAACACCGTGAAACCCCATCTCTACTAAAAATACAAAAAAAATTAGCCAGGTATGGTGGCGGGCACCTGTAGTCCCAGCTACTCGGGAGGCTGAGGCAGGAGAATGGCCTGAATCCAGAAGGCGGAGCTTGCAGCGAGCCGATCACGCCACTGCACTCCAGCCTGGGCAACAGAGGGAGACCCCATCTCAAAATAAATAAATAAATAAATAAATAAATAAATACTCTCCAGTCCCAATTCTGCTTTTTAAATGCTGAATAGTAGTCCATTGTAAACATGTGGCACATTTCTTCATGCATTGATCTGTTGATGGACACTTAGGTTGATTCCATAATTCGGCTATCGTGAATGATGCTGCAATGAACCTGACAGTGCACACATCTTTCAACAAACTGATTTCAAAACTTTTGGGTAAATATCCAGAAGTGGGATTGCTACACTGGACCTTTTTTTTTTTTTTCCTGAGACATTACCCAGGTTGGAGTGCAGTGGTGTGATCTCAGCTCACTGCAATCTTTCCCTCCCAGGTTCAAGGGATTCTTCTGCCTCAGCCTCCTGAGTAGCTAGGATTATGGGTGCCCGTCACCATGTCCAGCTAATTTTTTTGTTGTTGTTGTATTTTTAGTAGAGATGGAATTTCACTATGTTGGCCAAGCTGGTCTCGAACTCCTGGCCTGAGGGGATCGGCCCGCCTCGTCCTCCGAAAGTGCTGGGATTACAGGCATGAGCCAGCATACCCAGCCGAACTGCTGGATGTTACACATTGTTTTCTATGTTTACTAAAACATATATATCTCTATGTGTTTATAACTTTTTTTTTCACAATGGGATCATATTATTCTACTGCTGTTTTGACTTAACAGTATATTGTAGATCTCTTTCTAGGTCAGCATATCCAGCCAAGTTTCTTTTTCTCAGCCATGGCACTTTGCATTCCATTGTGCAGATGGATTACAGTTAAGTGAAGCAGCTGTCCATTGATGGACATCTCAGCTCTTTCTAGGTTTGTGTCTTTGCTTCATAAGCAATGAATCTTTGGACATGTATCCTTGAACACTGGAGTATATCCACAGGGAAACGAAAATCATTTGCCATGTAAATGCTGGACACATATCAAAACAATTTTGATAGAAACCCCAAATTGTCCTCCAAATACTTCATTGCTTGAATTGGTAACACTCATCTATTTCTTTATTTAATGAAGGCCAGGCACAGTGGCTCATGGCTGTCATCCCAGCACTTTGGGAGGCCAAGGTGGGTGGATGACTTGAGGTCAGGAGTTCGAGACCAGCCTGGCCAACATGGTAAAACCTCATCTCTACTAAAAATACACAAATTAGCTGGGTGTGATGGTAGGCGCTGGGATTACAGAATCCCAGCGACTGGGAAGGCTGAGGCAGGAGAATCACTTGAACCCAGGAGGTGGAGGTTGCAGTGAGCCAAGATCATACCACTGCACTCTAGCCTGGATGACAGAATGAATGAGACTCCATCACAAAAAAATAAAAAATAAAAAATAATTTATTTAATGAAAAAGGCTAGTTTGTTTAAAGCATATAATTTGACAAAAATCAATCAAGCGATTTTTAAAAGTCTGCCTCTTCAAGGATTATAGAGATGTTAAAAAGCAACCCAGATGGGTTTAGAGAACAGGATCTTTGGCTGAGTTAGCTCCTAGCCTCCCAAATAATCCACCCAACCAGTTGTGCAAGAACATGTAAATCAAACCCCTGGTTTGGCTGCCGGCATCCTAGACTGCTGTTTCCTGCCTGAGGGGCCCCTTGTGAAAGTTGCAGTGGAAAGCAGCTTCAGTGAGCATCACAGCCTGGAAGTAATCCACACCCTCATCTTCAACCCTGAGCTGTCTCCTGCCACCCCCGACAGTGCCTGGAGAGGTCCCCTGCAGGAGGGAAGGAGCCAGATTCAGTCATAGTCAAGACTCCGTTTCAATCCCAGCTCTGCCAGTGTCTCACCAAGCCTCTCTGAGCCTCAATTTTCCTAATCCGTCAAATGTGCCAGATAAAACCTAACTGGTTCACAGGGTTGCAATGAGGATAAGATGTGGAAACAGATATGAAAGATATCACTGGCTTTCCTTCCTTCTGTTTTGGGTTTACCGTCAAGTGTACAAATGAGGAATAGGAGATCCGAGTCTGGGGTTTTCTGACCACAAGTGCTTTCCCAGAAACAGTCTTCTTTGAAGTTATTTTTTTTTTTAATTTGAATAGTTTATACAGGCACATCGTAGGCCATTCAAAAGGACTAAAAGAGTAAGTGCGAGAAGTCCCCTGTTTACCCCTATTGTCCCCTTCCCCAATCCAGTTCTCCTCCCCGAGGCATCCTTAGTCACCTCTTTCTTGTGTCTCCTTTCAGACTCAGTCTTTGACATTTCCACAAAAATGCGGCATTCTGCATACCCTGCTCTGCACCTTGCTTTCTTTATTTTATTTTTTTTATTTTTTAAGTTTGAGACAAAGTCTCACTCTGTTGCCCAGGCTAGAGTACAGTGGCACCATCTTGGCTTACTGCAACTTCCACCTTCCAGGTTCAAGCAATTCTCGTGCCTCAGCCTCCTGAGTAGCTGGAATTATAGGCATGTGCCACCATGCCCAGCTAAATTTTGTATTTTTAGTAGAGATGGGGGTTCACCATGTTGGCCAGGCTGTCTCAAACTACTGGCCTCAGCCAGGTGCAGTGGCTCAGGCCTGTAATCCCAGTACTTTGGGAGGCTGAGGTGGGCAGATCACCTGAGGTCAGGAGTTCGAGACCAGCCTGGCCAATATGGTGACCCTGTCACCTTTTGCATTTTTAATAAAGATGGGGTTTCAACATGTTGGCCAGGCTGGTCTCAAACACCTAACATCAAGTGATCTGCCCACCTCGGCCTCCCAAAGTGCTGGGATTACAGGCGTGAGCCACCATACCCAGCCCCATTAATATTCTTAACTTTTGTCATTTTGAAAATGTTTGAGTGTGTCTGCAGGAGAAATTCCTAGAGGTGGAATCACTGAAGCTGCACATATATGCCTTTGTAATTTTGAAAGCCATTGCCAAATTGCTCTTTATAGAGGATAAACCCATTAATACTATCAATAGTACTGTTTGAGGATGCTTGACCCAGAAGCTTGTCATACATTTTTAACTTTCATTTAACTGTGTCCTGGCTAGCAAGGCGGTTGGTGTACGTTTGCTGAATCCCTGTAAGTGACCAGATTTCCTTACCTTTTTGCCTATGAATTTTGGCTGGAATCTCAATGAAATTATAACTCCCAAAATATGACAAAGTCCCCTGTGCTCTCCTGGAGCAGAATTCATACTCCTGGTTACAAAGCACATCTGTTTGCTTTGTAGGCTCTGCTCACTCCAAGAGAAGAGGGCAATGAAGGTGTGTCAGGCACTGTATCAATTACCTGATCAATGTTTTCAAGCCTGAGAAGTGGGAATTATTAATATGCCCACTTTACAGATGCTTGGGAGGTTAAACTGCATGTTTACTCAAGTTCGAGTGAGAAATAATCAATTCAGACACGAATGGCATCACAGAAGTGTGTGTTGCTCTTATTCTCTGCCTCCTTGGGTGTTGGGGATGGAGAGTGACAAAACCAAATCCACTTAAATTCAAAATCCAAAAGTTGTTCATCCCCTGCCGGTGCTGGGGTGAGAGCCCCTCGGTTCCCACCTCCTGGCTTTTGGACTACGTGAAAACGATCCTTCCCAGAAGGTACCACTGTTGGGGCTCACCCCGCCCCGGCGGCCGTTTGGACTACATTTCCCAGAATGCAGTGCGTTCACTGCTGCGGGCATGCTTCCGTTTCCGCCCCAGATGTTTTCTGGGAGTTGTGGTGTCCACCTGTGCTAGGGGTGAAAACGCAAGCACTCAGGGCACCCTGCTGGTGGTGGCGACGGCCCCCTACGTGGCACAACTAGATGAAGTTATAAACCGGGAAGCACCGTGGAGGCTGAAAGCGTTTCTACCTTACTTTATGCAGGAGGCCGACCCTGTTTGTGGCCACAGCACCCTGAGCAGCCATGGGCTGGTCCTGTCTGACTTTGGGGTTAACAGAAGTTCCATTCGACTTTGGCATCGTCTTGCCTGCTGAGTTTTCTAGGGGCCATGAAATTCCTTCCCTGGTTCTGTGACATCATGTTGTCTCCAGAGGTGCATCTTTGTTTTTCCTCCTTCAGACATTTAGTCCCTTCTAATAAAGAAAAAGGAAGGATGCACCTTTGAATGGGCTAGTCTCGAGACAGAGAGTCAGGTCATTCGTTATATGACAGCCAGGAAGTTCAGGAATAAAGTCTGGCTGCTGAACTCAGCCTCTGAATGGAAAACTGAAAGCAGAGGTTCCCAAGTGGGACTCTGTTTAAGCATGCATGCCCATGCCCCTCCAGATCTGCTGAATCAGCCTGGGACAAGCTCCCCACTGAACCTAATGTCAGCCAAGGTCACAACCTGAGATTTACAGGAAAAATGCGAAACACCAGCATTCTAGACTTAACCTACTTTTTCTTATAGAAGCTACCAGACTGCCCACCTTGAGAACAGTAAATGTGCATAATTTATCTCTGTATCCCCAGGAGCCAACCACATGCAGCCCACAATAGGAAGCAGACTTGGGGTTGACATCCAGCTGGTAATTACCATATGGCCTGCAGTCTGTGGCCAGTGGCCATTAGTTAGTTAGGGTCCATGTCATCTTGGTTGTTAAATATGTTGAAAGCAACCCTGAGTTATAGTCGTTGTTTGGATGCAACTGAGCAAAATTCAACTTGGGAGAGGCAGAGGATGGTCAAACATGAAGATTTTAGGTGACAACTTTAAAGGATATTGCAACTTATAGAAAAGAGAGGTTTCTGTGGCCACACGTCGTCCAAGAAGGCTTCTGGCAACTCTCCTTACCTCTCATGGGTCAGCACTAGGTCACATGCCCTTCCCAGCCAATCAGTGGGAGGGGGACTAGCAATGCCATCGCTGGCTTAGACCAATCAAGATTGAATCTTGGGCGGCTGGGTTACCCAACACAACCTTTTCTAGTTCAGCCCTGCAGTGACCTGGATGCAAAACCCAGCCCTGTTGCTGGAGGTCATTTACAACCAGCACTTAATCATCTTATATTCTTTGCTGAATGTTTATGGAATCGACAGGAAAAAGGTTCCACTGCATAACAGTCTTTTTAAAGTCCAGGTTGGGGTTAAGATGAGACACTTTGGCTCCAGAAAAACCAACCCTTCTTCCTTTCTCCTTCCTTCCTGTAGCATCCAGCCTGTTGGCCCCCTTTTTCACCACTCCAGATACTCTCAACAATTCCAATTCCTGGACTGGGAACAGTAGCTCACGCCTGTAATCCCAGCACTTCGGGAGGCTGAGGCGGAAGAATCGTTTGAGCCCAGGAGTTCAACATCAGCCTGGGCAACATAGTGAGACCTTGTCTATACAAAAAAATTTTTTAATTAGTTGGGTATGGTGACCCACGTCTGTAGACCCAGCTACTCAAGAGGCTGATGTGGGAGATCACTTGAGCCCAGGAGGTCAAGTCTGCAGACAGCCATGGTCTGGGAGACAGAGCAAAACTGTCTTAAAAAAAAACAAACTTGCCTCCTCATCATCCCCACCAGCTTCACCATCATGACTGCTGTTTATGGAGTGCCAAAAGATTTGGAATTGTTTTGGTTACAAGTGAGAAGAAAAGTCACCTCAATCTGTTTTAATCAAAAAGGGAAGTTGGCTGGGCGCGGTGGCTCACACCTGTAATCCCAGCACTTTGGGAGGCCGAGGCGGGTGAATCACGAGGTCAGGAGTTTAAGACCATCCTGGCCAACATAGTGAAACCATGTCTCTACTTAAAAATACAAAAATTTAGCTGGGCACAGTGGCAGGTGCCTGTAATCCCAGCTACTTGGGAGGCTGAGGCAGGAGAATTGCTTGAACCCACGAGGCGGAGGTTACAGTGAGCTGAGATCACACCACTGCACTCCAGCCTGGGTAACAGTGCAAGACTCTGTCTTAAAAAGAAAAAAAGGGAAGTTATCCCCTCATGTAACTGAAAACCCAGGGCTACAGTCACAGCTGGATCAAGGGGCTCCAACGACATCATTTCATCTTGCCACTCTCCCTCCCTTGGGGTGGGCCTCAGCTCCAGGCAGGCTGTCTCCCACAGGAGCCCTGCATAACTGCAGCTTTCCTTTCTCCCAGCTTCACATCCACAAGAGAGAGGATCTGCTAACCCACCAGTTCCAATAAAAGCCCTGAGCCCGGCTCTCCCCAGCTCAGGGTGGATGAGGTGCCCATTCCTGAGCCCAACCTCACCCCATTCACTCCACTCTGGCCCGTCTGGCCTCTAGCTCCAGGAACGTCCCTCACTCCCTCCAGCCTCCTGGCTTTTGACCACGCAGGTCACTCTGCCTGGGCTCTTTGCCTGGGTGACCAGTGTTCCAGCAAGTCTGTGCCAGTTAGGGTCCAGTCAAGAGACAGAGCACACTGGTTCTTTTGTTTTGTTTTTGTTTTTGAGATAGAGTCTCTCTCTGTCACCCAGATTGGAGTGCAGTGGTGCAACTATAGCTCACTGCAGCCTCAACCTCGTGTTCATGTGATCCTCCCACCTCAGCCTCCCAAGTAGCTGTGACTACAGGTGTGTGCCACCATGCCCATCTATCTTTTTCTTCCTTTCCTTTCCTTCCTTCCTTCTTTCCTTGCCTTTTCTTTCTTTTCTTTTCTATTTTTAGTAGAGACAGGGTCTCGCTATGTTGCCCAGGCTTGTCTCAAACTCCTGGGCTAAAGTGATCCCCCCACTTCAGCATCCCAAAGTGCTGGGACTACAGGAATGAGCCACCGAACCCAGCTAGACTGGTTCTTTTGCCAGATAAAACATAATAGGTGAACTGTGAAGCAGGTGTTGAAAACCAAAAAGATGAAATGAGACACTAAGGTATTGCAAGTTGATAATGACACAGAGCAGGCCCCCTTCACACGTCTGGAAGAACAAGAGGAGCGGGACCAATGATAAGAACTTCAAAGCTGGGAGGAGGAGGGGACTGTGAAGCTGGGTCCCAGAACCTGAGGACATCTGGCCAGATGGGAAGTGAGGCTCCCCAGCCCTGGTTCACTCCCCTCTTGTAGCACCTGGCCCTTTCCTTCATAACACCCTCCATGGGGTAACAAATGATTATATATGCTATCATCTGTCTTGAAGTCTCCCCACCAGCTCCCTGAAAGCAGTGGGATGCCTGTGGTCACTCCTGTACACCCCAGTTCCTGGCACATACTAAGTGCTCCTCAAACCATTGTTGATGGAATCATTTCTCAGGGGTAGTGCATGGGACATTCCTGCCCTGGCTGGACTAAGACTCTGCCACGTTATCTAAACCCTCCTTCACCCTGCATGGGGACTGGGGATCCAGGGAGAAAGGCTGGGCCCCAGGAGTAGGACAGAAGATGACAGTCACTCTTAGAGTCATACATGTGCAGGGTCATCACCTGTGAAGCAGCACCACCCTCAACTCTGCACCTGGAGCCCCTCATTGGTCTCATCCCAGTCAGGCTCTTCCTTGAGCACTGCCCGGCACCCAGCAGGTTGAATGCATGAATGAGACCTAACCCCTATTTTCCAGGGGTACCATGTACTTGGAGTAATGGATTTTCTAGGTCATCTTTTGACTGAGAGGTACTCTGCTACCTTTTCAATTTTAGCCACCGCCCCCCAGCCCCGTCCCCACAATGGTAACTTTTGTGTGCCTTCTACCACAATTAAAATCTGAGTTTAAATGTTGAGCACACGGAGGAAGCGAGTAGAATTTTGAGTATTGGAGGCAGGGAAGGGTAGGAGGGAGGAGAGGACAGGGGGAAGTTGGTGAATGGACACAAATTTCAGCTAGGTAGGAGGAACGCGCTCTGGCGTTCTGCAGCACTGTGAGTGAATATGGTTAACTGTGGTTTATTGTATATTTTCAGAGAGCCAGAAGAGATTTTGAATGTTCACAACACAAAGAAATGACAAACATTTGAAGTGATGGATATGCTAATGACTGATTTGATCATTATACTTTTTTTTTTTTTTTTTTTTTTTTTGAGACAGAGTCTCTCTTCACCCAGGCTAGAGTGAAGTGGCACGATCTCAGCTCACTGCAACCTCTGCCTCCCGGGTTCAAGCAATTCTCCGGCCTCAACCTCCCAAGGAGCTGGGATTACAGGCACGCACCACCACACCAAGTTCATTTTTGTATTTTTAGTAGAGACGGGGTTTCACCATGTTGGCCAGGCTGTTCTTGAACTCCTGGCCTCAAGTGATCTGCCCACCTTGGCCTCCCAAAGTGCTGGGATCACAGGTGTGAGCCACCACATCCAGCCTGATCGTTACACATTTTATATGTGTATCAAAATATCACTCTGTAGCCCATAAATATGTACAAATTGGGGGAAATCCAAAGGGTAAAATATTTTTATGGAAAAAAATCTCCCCCCTGCAAGTAATAAGCCATATGATACAATGGATGCTTTGGAACCAGACTGGGTTCAAATAGAAGCGATTCTACTTCCTGGCTGTGTGAGCCTGAACAAGTCACTTTACCTCTCTGAGCTGTAGTTTCCTCATCTGTAAAATACAAGTAAAATAACCTCAAAGCCCCAACACAATACCTGACACACAGTAGGTACTTAATACGTTTGTTTGTTTCCTCTTGTTGTAAATGAGCTCTAATCACATCAGACCTGGAGGACCCACCTCCCTAAGAGTGGGCCAGTGTCCCAGTGTGAGGCTGGGCCTGGACGTCGGGCAGCAGGTGGACCAAAACAAAGGCCAAGAGCCCTGGTCCATGGAGGAAAGGGGCTGCCTTGGGGGAACCTCTCTTGCTCTATGGGGCACAAAGGGCGCATGGATTGAAACTCTATTCAAACTTGCTTAAGCAAACTGGGAGATTCGGTCTCACATCTGTGGGAATTCCAGGGAGGATTCTGGCTGGCAGGCAAGGTGGATCCAGGGACTCAAGAGAACCTTCAACGGGTTGGTCTCATTCTTTTCAAGTCCTATGTGCCAGGGATGCTGACCACAGCCCCAGGCCTCTGCACCCACAGTGGGAAGAGGAAGCTGTTTTTTTGTTTTGGTTTGGTTTCAGTTTTTTTGTTGTTGTTGTTGGGGTTTTTTTTTTTTTTTTTTTTTTTTTTTTTTTGAGATGGAGTCTGGCTCTGTTGCCTAAGCTGGAGTGCAGTGCCACTATCTCAACTCACTGCAATCTATGTCTCCCAAGTTCTCCTGCCTCAGCCTCCTGGGTAGCTGGGATTACAGGTGCACGCCACCATGCTCGGCTAATTTTTTACATTTTTATTAGAGATGAGGTTTCACCATGTTGGCCAGGCTGGTCTCGAACTCCTGACCTCAGGCCATCCGCCCACCTGGGACTCCCACAGTGCCGGGATTACAGGTGTGAGCCACCGCGCTCGGCCAGGGAAAAGGAAACTTGACTCCCAGAGCCTCTGCACACCAACCCCAGGGATGTGCTCATTTGCTGGGGGGTCACATGCCCACCCTTGACCCTGTGACTGGTCCATGCACTGGGATGCAGTGATTGACTGTGCCTGTGTCACATGGCTGCCCCACTGAACCAGCTTCCTAAGGAAGACGGTAAATGTCACTAGAAGAAAAGTGAACCTTACTACCTGCGTACCTGCCACACACTGGTTTTCTTCTTTTGTTTTCTTTTTTGGAAATGGAGTTTTGCTGTGTTACCCAGGCTGGAATACAGTGGTGCAATCTCAGCTCACTGCAACCTCCACCTCCCAGGCACAGATGATTCTCCTGCCTTAGGCTCCCGAGTAACTGGGATTACAGGCATGGGCCACCACACCCAACTAATTTTTGTATTTTTAGTAGAGACGGGGTTTCACCATCTTGGCCAGGCTGGTCTCGAATTCCTGACCTCCAGTGATCCACCTGCCTTGGCCTCCCAAAGTGCTGGGATTACAGGCATGTGCCACTGCACCCGGCTCTACACACTGTTCTGAGCACTTATTAATTCATTTCATTCTTTTAACAACGGTATGGAGTAGGGGTCATTTCATCATGCCCATTTCATGGATTAAGAGTTGGAGGCACAGGATGTTTAAGTACTTTGCTCAAGGTCACAGTTGGTGAGAGGCTGGGAGCCAGGATTCAGTCCCAGGCCGTCTGGCTCCAAGTTCACGTGCTTAACCACCACGCACTTTGCCTCTCCTCATTCCACAGAAGAGTCTGTCCTTTTAGGGTCAGCCACAGGAGAAGGGGTCCCAGCCATTCCCTGGAGGAGTACAGGGGAGCAGCTGGACCTCAGGTGACCCAGCCTTAGCACAAAGCCTGTCTTCAGTGCCCTCTGTCTGGAAAATGCTGGGGGCTCCCAGAGAATGTACCAGAAATAGAGGCCACTTCCCAGGCTCCACTCGAGGGGAAAAAGCTCTAGCCTGAAGACTCAGATACTGACCAACTTTGCCACTGCCACAAGCACAAGTTGGCTGTGTGACTGTAGACCTGTCACTGTCATTCTCTGGGCCTATTTCTTCCTCTTGCACATAAGCAGATTGAGGTTTAATCCCCTGGGTTCTCGCTGGGGAGAAGCTAGGGGCGAACTAATACCCCAGCCTGTGGTCGACCACCAAGTTCTCTGGCCTCAACAGCCCCAGGTGCTGGAAGAACAAAAACTCCCCCTGCCCCCACCCAGACACTGAGTACCAATGACTCCTGGGCCCCTAGAGGGAGAAGGCCCAACGGCGGCCCCAGCTTCCTCCTGCACAGCACTCTCTAGTTCACGCTCATCACTCCTGGGCCTGCCCTTCCCACTCCCTCTAGGCGGCACCCCTCCCCCTGCCAGGCTGGGGCAAGTTCCGCCCCTGCCACAACTTCCCCATCTGCCGTCTTAGCCCCCAGCCTGTTGTGAGTTCTTAAAACAGGTGCCAAAAACTCACAAGGGCACTAGCCAGTGCCAGCTGGAGTGATTTTGTCCCTCAGGTAGGGTTTCCAGATTTAGGAAATAAAAATGCAGCCTTTGAACATAATTATACAAAAACATTATGTGTCTATCTGAAATTCAAATTTTCAAAGTTAAATTCAAATTTAACTATTTTATTTGGCAATCCTGCACTCAGGGGACACTGCCCGTATCTGGAGACAGTTTTTGATGATCCCAGCTCAGGGGTGCCACTGGCATGTAGGAGGTCAAGGCCAGGGATCCTGTTGAATACCCTACAGTGCACGGGACAGCCCTCACCACAGTGATCCGGCCCCTAATGGCAATCGTGCTGAGGGTACGAAACCTCCCCATGATGGCCTTCCCAGCCCTAACACACATGCTCGCCTGCCATCTTGGGAACTTATCAGAGGAAACCGTGGTGATCCTTACGTGAAAGTCAGGGAAACTGAGACACGGGCAAACTGTCTTATTCAAGGTCACACAGTGCCGTCTTTCCTTCTCTAATAAACTCATTGGTTCTTCTACAACACGGAGTCACGCAAGGCCAGCCAGGAAATGCAGGTGGGCAGAGGGGTCAGATAAGAGCTTTTCAGGGTTCCCAGACCCCCGGTACTGGGGTCCTTTGGGGCTGGGTAAGCCAGCCCTGGAGAGGAAGAGGAACCATGCTGACAGGCGTCACTGCCAGGCTGTTGTCAATCGTGCCACCAGGAGGCAGCAGAGACTGGGAAATAATTCTGCACACCTTGCCCTGCCCGGCACTGCAAGGAACTCATCAATTCCCGGCCAGCCCCACCCCTCCCAGGGCCCAGAATCTGATGCCGCTGCTCTAGGACGGGCGCCAGGCATCCGCATTTTTTAAAACTGCTCTCAGGTGATTCTGTTGTGCAGCGAAGATTGCGAAATTCTGGTCTTAGGCCTTGGTTTTCTTTCTTTCTTTTCTTTTTTCTTTTTTTTTTTTTTTTTTTTTTTGAGACGGAGTCTCGCTCTGTCACCCAGGCTGGAGTGCAGTGGCCGGATCTCAGCTCACTGCAAGCTCCGCCTCCCGGGTTTACGCCATTCTCCTGCCTCAGCCTCCCGAGTAGCTGGGACTACAGGCGCCTGCCACCTCGCCCGGCTAGTTTTTTGTATTTTTTAGTAGAGACGGGGTTTCACCATGTTAGCCAGGATGGTCTCGATCTCCTGACCTCGTGATCCGCCCGTCTCGGCCTCCCAAAGTGCTGGGATTACAGGCTTGAGCCACCGCGCCCGGCCTCTTTTTTCTTTTTTTTTTGGAAACAGAGTCTCGCTCTGTCGCCCAGGCTGGAGTGCAGTGACGCGATCTGGGCTCACTGCAACCTCTCCCTCCTGGGTTCAAGCGATTCTTGTGTCTCAGCCTCCTGTGTAGCTGGGATTACAGGTGCCCACTACTACACCTGGCTAATTTTTTGTATTTTTTTAGTAGAGACGGGGTTTCACCATGTTGGCCAAGCTCGTCTCGGAGCTGCTGACCTCAAGTGATCCACCCGCCTTGGCCTTCCGAAGTGCTGGGATTACAGGCGTGAGCCACGGTGCCATCCAGTCCTTGGTTTTCATCCCTGATTGCACAGCAGCATCACCATGAAACTTTAAAAACTACCACTGGTTTTTTAAAGTCTATCCACGGGTGCGTGGATAAACAAATGTGGTCTAGACAGACAACAGAATATTAGTCGACTGTAAAAGAAATAAAATTCTGACACGTGGCAAGGCACGGTGGCTCACGCCTGTAATCCCAGCACTTTGGGAAGCCAAGGCAGGCAGATCACCTGAAGTCAGGAGTTCGAGACCAGCCTGGCCAACATGGTGAAACCCCATCTCTAGTAAAAATACAAAACTTAGCTGGGCATCATGATGTGCACCTGTAGTTCCAGCTACTCAGGAGTCTGAGGCAGGAGAATCACTTGAACCTGGGAGGCGGAGGTTGTAGTGAGCTGAGGTCACGTCACTGCACTCCCCTGGGTAACAGAGCAAGACTCCATCTCAAACAAACAAACAAACAACAACAACAACAAAACGAACACGTGGTACAATATGGATGAATCTCAAAGATACTGTGCTAAGTGAAGTAAACCAGACACAGAAGGACAAATACTGTAGTTTCTGCAAACAGGAGACTCATAGCGCAGTCAGATTCGATTCATAGAGGCGGAAAGCAGGACGGTGGCTGCCAGGGGCTGCGGGAGGAGGCAGAAATGGGGAGTTTGTGTTTAATGGGCACAGAGTTTCCCTTTGGGAAGATTAAAGTGTTCTGAGGAGGATGGTTGCATGGCAGTGTGAATGTACAGAATGCCACTGAATGGGACACTCAAAAATTGTTAAAATGGGCCAGGCATGGTGGCTCATGCCTGTGATCCCAGCACTTTGGGAGGCTGAGGAGGTTGGACCACCTGAGCTCAGGAGTTCCAGACCAGCCTGCGCAACATGGTGAAACCCCATCTCTACCAAAAATACAAAAAATTAGTCGGGCATGGTGGCGGGCGCCTGTGATCCCAGCTACTCAGGTGGCTGAAGTGGGAGGATCGCTTACACCTGGGACGCGAAGGTTGCAGTGAGCTGAGATTGCACCACTGCACTCTAACCTGGGTGACAGAGTAAGACCCTGTCTCGAAAATAAATAAATAAATAGTTTAAATGATACATTTTATATTATATTTTCATTATAATAAAAAAAGCAGGAACATATATGCTGGGTTTCACAATTAAAGCTTAAGATCATTCCACTAAACAAAAGCACAGATGCCAATGTCCAAGTCTCTCCCCAGACTAATAAGAAAGTCGGGGCTGATTCTCAAAACTGATATTTTCTTAGTGTCCCGGAGGAATTTAACATGCAGTCACCGTTGAGAATCTCTGCTGTAAAATCATTCTAAGATTTCAGCACTCTGTAAGAATTATTGCTGCTCTAGCCATTTATCTCTTGTGATGGTATTAAACTGTGCCCACAGATTCTTTTATACTCCTCCTTCAAAAGGTAGAAACTAGTCGGGCATACTGGCTCATGGCTATAATCCCAACACTTTGGGAGGTTGAGTCGGAAGGACCCCTTGAGCTCAAGAGTTCGAGACTTCTCTCTCTCTGCTAACAATACCAAAAAATTAGCAGGGCATGGTGATATGTTCCTGTAGTCCCAGTTTCTTGGGAGGCTGAGGCAGGAGGATTGCTTAAGTCCAGGAGGTCAAGGCTGCAGTGAAGTATGACTGCACCACTGCACTTCAGCCTGGGCAACAGAGTGAGACCCTGTCTTAAAAAAACAAAAAGAGGTGGAAATTACTTCCTTTCCCCTTGAGTGTGGGTTGAACTTTGTGACTTGCTTCTAACAGGAAAAAAAAAAAAGGAAAAAGCAGAAGTAATGGTGTAAGACCCAGAGACAAGGTCATCAGAGGTACTTTGGCTTCCATCTTGGTCTTTCTCTTTCTCACTTGAATCATTGACCATGAATACAGGCAGCTGCCATGTCAGGAGGGCACTCACGTAGCCTATGGAGAGGCCAATGTAATGAGAAACCAAGGCCTCCTGTTAATAGCTGTGCAAGGGATCCATCATGTAAGTGGATCCTCCAGCGCCAGGCAAGCTGTCGTATGAAACTGCAACCCTAGCCACCATCCTGACTGCAGCCACGTGAGAGGCCCTGAGCCAGAACTACCCAGCTAGGCACTCCCAAATTCCTGACCCACAGACATGGTGAGATAATAAATGTTTTCTGTTTTAAGCCACAAATTTTGAAATGATTTCTTACACAGCAATAAACAACTAATATACATCCATCCGTGAATTACTCAACGATCCACACATCCATCTATACACCCAACCATTTATTCACCCATCCACTCACCCACCAATCTATTCATCCATCATCCATCTATCTATCCATTGATCCAGCTACTCATTCATTTACCCACCCATCCACCCACCCACTCATCATCTACTCAGTACAGAACCCAGGGCCTAGCCCACAGTAGATTCATGTAAATATTTGTCAAATGAATGAACCAAACATTTTGTAAATGTCTGCTCTCCATTTCTTGCCAAGACAGGCCAAGGGAGGCTCAAATGTGGCCTCTGGACCACTGTGAGATGAAACCAGTGTCTGGTTCTGCCAGAGCAGCTCTGGCCTCTGGACGCTATTGGCCACCTCCTAGGCCCATTTGGCATCATCCCCTTCTGCTAAGAACCACCCACCCTTCTCTCACCCACCCACACGCAAGCTGCATGGGCCTGCCTGGTAGGAAAAACCTGGCTCTGTCCCTCCCTCTCCCCCACCCCACCCCACATGCACCCGCTGGGGCTGGTCATCCTGGAAGGCTGGGAACAGAGAACCTGCTTGCCCTTCCAAGACAGTTTGTGACAAGATTTGGGTTCTTTGAGGTTCAATAACTTGGGCCAACTGGGGCAGCCATAGGGAGGTTTTTGGCAAAGACCTGGCTGCCTCTTCCCAGAGAATGTCATGCAGGCCTGGGCCCTGCCCGACCCATCCCAAATACCCACTTCCAGCCTATTCCCTTCTCTTCCCTCGTTGTTCACCTTACAGGCTCGGGCCTCAGTTTTCTCATCTATAAAATGAGAATGACGAGAATAGTTTGGAGATGAGATGACACGTGCACAGGGGAACCTTCAGCAAAGGACCCGGTGAGCAGCAAGTTCTGCAGTGCATGTGGAGCTACTGTGGACTGAGTGGATGGACAGTGAGACCAATGACACCCAGAGGCCCATGAGAAGCCACTGATCTGGCCCTCCCCTCTCCTCCCCTGTGCCCACTCTGCCCTGGCTTCATCCCCTCCTCCTGCTCTTCACACTCTGTGCCCACTCCCACCTCTGGGCTTCTGCACTGGCTGTTCCCTTTGCCTGGAACATTCTTTCCCCAAATACTGACTCAGTTCCCTTCTCCCTTCCCTCAGGTTTTTGTTCAAATATCACCTTCTCAGTGAACCCCACTTGGATACCCCTTCTCCATTCTCGCTAGTCCCCTTTCTGGATTAATTTTTCTCTACTGTATTTATCCTTTTAAATTACTACATCTTTTTTTCCACCTTTCTTTCTTTCTTTTTTTTTTTTTTTTTTTTGAGATGGAGTCTCACTCTGTCACCTAGACTTGTGTGCAGTGGCACCATCTCAGCTCACTGCAAACTCTGCCTCCCGGGTTCAAGTGATTCTTGTGCCTCAGCCTCCCAAGTAGCTGGGTCTCACCACACCAGGCTAATTTCTGTATTTTTAGTAGAGAGGGGGTTTCACCATGTTGGCCAGGCAGATCTCCAACTGCTGACCTCAAGTGATCCACCTGCCTTGGCCTCCCAAAGTGCTGGGATTACAGGCATAAGCCACCACACCTGACCCACTACATCTTTTCATTGTTGATTTTGTTATTGCCTGACTCCTCCCAGAGCATAAACTCCATAAGGGTGGGAGTTTTGGTCTTGCTTATTCATAGCTAGATCCTCAGCATCCACCAGAGTGACCGGCACATAGTAGGTGTACAGTCAACATTGATGAATGGAGGGGGGATGGATAGTGAATGTATGTATGAATAGATGAATGAATGGGTGGATGGATAGAGAGATGGGTGGGTGGGTGAATGGATAGATCAGTGGGTGGGTGGGTGGATGGATAGGTGGATAGACGGATGGGTGGGTGGATGATAGTGAATGGATGGATAGATGGATGGGTAGAGAGATGGATGGATGGATGAGTGGGTGGGTAGATGGAAGGGTGGATGGACAGAGGATGGACAGATGGATGGATGGATGGATGGAGAATAGACGGATAAAGGGTGGGTGGATGGGTCAGTGGGTGGATGGATGGTCAAAATAAGAGGAGATTGAGTGAGCCTTCTCCAGCAGTCTTGAAATCACCATCTAGATATGAGTTCCCCACATTCTAGAGAAAGGTAGAAAGCCAAGGGCCGACCCCCGGGGCCTATTAAAAAGTAGTGCAAAATATTCCACTCTCTCCGGATGTCATCCCATCTCCAAAAGAAGACTGGAGGTCCATGAGCAGGGAGAGAAAAATAAGGAAATACCCTTCCCAGGTTCCAGGTTCACTCCTGTCCTCCAGCCACCCCCAGCCCAAGGCAGGTGATGCTTGATCTTCATGCTGCCTGCCTGGACTAGAGGAGAAAGAGTTGCCAAGAGGTGCCTAGGTGGGGAGAGGTGACCACAGCAATGTCCTCCAGTCTACAAGTCAGGGCAGTGTGAGTTTCTGGGAGTCACGTGGACACTAGGAGGCAGTAGGCCTGAGACAGCTTCCTGTTATCCCACCCAGAAAGGAAAAAGAGACCCAGCAGGGGGCAGCAGGAGGTGGGAGGTGGTCCACAGGGGGAAGGGGCTGGGGGGAACATGGCCTGGGGACCATCACCTCCACCCCTGCCTCATGGGGTCTCTCCCAGAGCTGGCACCTGGGCCACCATTTGAACATCCCCACTGTCAGCCAGAGAAGCAGCAATGGCCTACGGAGGACAAGGGCAACACCAGCAAAATGAGGCAGGTACTCAGAAAAGGGAGGGGCTGAAGGAAACATGAACATAGTTTTGAGGCCAAAATCTTAACTAGTGTAGACTGACCTTTTGCTACAAAGGTATTTTAAGAAACTGGAAAAGCCCAGGCATGACGGCTCACACCTGTAATCCCAGTGCTTTGAGAAGCCAAGGTGGGAGGATCACTGAAGGCCAGGAGTTTGAAAACAACCTGGGCAACATGGTGAGACCCCCTCTCTATAAAAAATTTAAAAATAAGTCAGGCGTGGTAGCACTGGCCTGTAGTCCCAGCTACTCAGGAGGCTGAGGTGGGAGGATCACTTGAGTCCAGGAGGTTGAGAGTGTGGTGAGCTATGAGGGTGCCAGTGTACCTCAGCCGGGGTGACAGAGTGAGACCCTATCTCCAAAAAAAAAAAACACATCTATAAAAAAAAAAACAAACTGGAAAGATCTGACAGAGCAGCGCGTAGCACTAAGAACACCGTTTCACATATGTGCTTCAGGGAACACATGTGTGAACACAATAAATAAACCAGCAGCTTCCACAATGTCCCTTGTAGGTCCTGGGGCCACAGGGAGGATTCCGTGACCTCATAAAGCATTCAGGACACCGCTTGGCACAAGGAGGGACTGGGTCAATGTTCCTTAGTGAATAGGCACTGGAAACAAAACAGGGGGAGTGGAGGGAGGTCAGTAAGAGGCTGCTGGTTCCCTCTTCGTGTGCTCCTGTGGCAGGCCAGGTCTCACTAACACAGGCCTCATAACAATGGTTTCAGCACTGACTGAGTGGTTCGGTGAAATATTAAAAGCTGAAAGAACCAGTACCCTTCTACAAAGACTGGAATATCACAAAAGCCCACCAAGAGTTTTGCCTGGGCCTTTCCTGGGCCTTGAAGCATGACAGGAAAACGAAGGAATTCTTAATGGGACCCATTTAGGATTAAACAAATTTTATTGGGGGTCTGAAATAACTCCCCAGACCTCCACAGACAAGTTTACTGGGGGTCTGAAGGAACTCCCCACACCTCCATGATTTAGTAGGAGACAAGATAAGGGTAATCACCCCAGCACCTGGACCCATTTAGATGAACTAAATTTACTGAGGCTCCAGAGGAAGAGCTTCAGGACTCAGACCTTAGCTACAGAAGTTAATCACTTATGTCTTTAGATGAATGCACACTTAGACGTAGACATGTAGCTTAGAAGGTATATAAGCTCTGGAAAACTTTGTAATTTTGAGTTGGTCTGGGGATAATCTCCAGGCCTTCTCCCTGTACCCGGTTACAGAAACCAACTCCTTCCTTTCCCCGTTCATCTGCATCTGGTTATTGGGCCGGAGAATAAGCAGCCCCACCCTCAGTTTGGTCCGGAAACACTCCTGTTAAAGGGGGGAGCACAGGAGCATACCAGAACACTCTTCTGCCAAGACAACTTCCAGACTGGGGACTAAGTCTCTGGACCCCAGGGTGGGGAAGCCTGGGCCCCCATCTCAGGGGGTTCCTCATCGGCTACCCCAGGAGCTAGTGCAAGGTCGAAGCCACGTCTGGGCGACACGGGGCGGGGCGGGCTGGGTGCAGCAGGGAGCCCTCCCATTCTGGGCATCCTGCCTCTGCCAGGGCTGTGCTCCTAGGTGGAGCCACCGCCTGCGCCTGCACCGCCTGCAGGACCCAGGTCTGTGCCTTCTGCTTCCCTCAGCCTCGCAGAGCCTCCCCGCCCCGGGCTCCCGCAGCTGCAACGCTGGGCAGGGAAGCCGGATCTCCATGACAACGTTGACGTCATCGGCCCCGGGCTGGGAACTGCCTCCCGCCCCCAGCAGCGGCCAGGCCCAGCCCCAGCCCGGATCTGCAGCAGCTGGGACCCCCAGGGGGGTTGGCGCCGCCGACCCTGTACTCTGACCTTCCCGTCCCGGCCACCAGGGGCAGACAGGCGTGAACAGGCCAGCCGGGCTCTCACCTGCCTGCCAACTTCCCGAGATCCCGCTTCTTCCCGCCCTTCCTTTTTGTCCTCAAATTGCTCTCAGCTGGTTGCAAGCTCAACAGACCTTGCTTCCTGTTTCATTAACTGGAAGCCCCCTCCCGGGAGAATGTGCATTTTAATAGAATGTGGGGAGTGATGAGCTCGCTGCTCCCTCGACGGCTTCACCTCTGCCTCCCTTTACTCCACAATAAAGAACAACTCCCAGATTATCATATAGCCCCTCCCCCATCCCGGGCGTCTACCCCGTAACAGCTTCCCACTGCCCTAGTAATGCGACTTCAGAGACCTCGGCTCTCCGCAGCGACCCAGGCCCCCGTACCTCCTCCTGCTCCTCCTCCTCCTCCCTTCCAGCATCTGTTCCGCCGCCGAATTGCCAGGCTCTGCCTCGGGGCCTCCGCACATGCTCTTCCCTCTGCCTGCAAGGCGGTTCCCTCCTCCGCCTCCCCTCGGGCTGGAGACTCCAGCTTCTCTCCAGGTCTAGGCTCGCAGGTGAGCTCAGTGCTGCCCCCTCTTAAAGGCGCTCACAGCAGCCTGCACTTCCTTTCGGCCCTCCGTGGCTGTCCCGAGGGTGAGGACAGTTAACAATGAAGTACTGTGTGTTTCCAAACAGCTACAGGAGGCGTCTGAATGTTCTCACCACAAAGCAGTGATCAAGGTTTGGGGTGATGGATTTGCTCGTTAACCTGATTTGATCATTACACAATGTGTACATGTATGGAAACCTCGCGTTACACCCATAAATAGGTACCATTGCCAAGTGTATCTGAGACATCCCAAAGTATCTGAGACAGGGCTCGATCAATCGAGAGAGTTTATTTTGCAAGGTTTAAGGACGTGCCTGTGACACAGCCTCAGGAGATCCTGATATGTGTCGAAGGTGGTCAAGGTACAGCTTCTTTTTATGCATTTTAGAGAGGCATAATACATCAATATGTGCAAGATGGACATTGGTTCCATCTGGAAGGCTGGGGCAACCCAAAGGGAGCAGGGGCTTCCAGGTTGTAAGTAGATGTAAATTTTTTCTGTTTGCCAATTGGTTGAAAACGTTATTATCTGTAGTAAGAAATGTCTGAGTCATGGCCAGGTGCCGTGATATCAGCACTTTGGGAGGCCAAGGTGAGTGGATCAGTTGGGGTCAGGAGTTTGAGACCAGCCTGGCCAACATGGTGAAACCCTGTCTCTACTAAAAATACAAAAATTAGCCGGGTGTGATGGCACATGCCTGTAATCGCAGCTACTTGGCAGGTTGAGGCGGGCTGAACCTGGGAGGTGGAGGTTCCAGTGAGCCAAGATCACGCCACTGCAGTCCAGCCTGGACAACACAGTGAGACCCTGTCAAGAAAAGAAAGAAAAAAGAAACAAACAGAGAGAGAAAGGGAGAGAGAGAGAAAGGAAGGAAGGAAGAGAGGAAGGGAAGGAAGGAGGGAGGAAGGAAAAAAAGAGCCAGGTGTGGTGGTTCATGCTTGTAATCCCAGCACTTTGGGAGGCCGAGGCGGGTGGATCACGAGGTCAGGAGATCAAGACCATCCTGGCTAACATTGTGAAACCCCGTCTCTACTAAAAATACAAAAAAATTAGCTGTGTATGGTGGCAGCGCCTATAGTCCCAGCTACTCAGGAGGCTGAGGCAGGAGAATGGCGTGAACCCAGGAGGCGGAGCTTGCAGTGAGCCAAGATTATGCCACTGAACTCCACCTCCAGCCTGGGAGACAGAGAGAGACTCCGTCTCTAAAAAAAAAAAAAAGAAAGAAAAAAGAAAGGAAGGGAGGAATAAAGAAAGAAAGAAAATGTCTGAGTTGCAATATGGGTTGTGCAGACCAAGGTTTTCTCATGCAGATGGTGCCTCCACGTAGCAGGCTTCAGAGAGAATAGGTTGTAAATGTTTCTTATCAGACTTAAGGTCTGTGTTAAAGCTGGAGGGTATAATGAGAAATGTCCAACCCCCTCTTCCAGGACGGCCTGAACTAGATTTTCAGGTTAATTCTAGAATGTCCTTGGCTGAGAGGAGGGGTCCATTCAGAAGGTTGCAGGGCCTTACAATTTTATTTTTGGTTTACAGTGTCTGTTAAAAACAAAATAAAATGCAAAACAAAAAGGAAACTGATTTGTATGATCATTTGTTTAGCAGTTGCCTCCACCCCCAGACTGTATGTGGCCTGAGGGTGAGGATGGCATTAGTTCTATTCATTCCTGAGTCCCTAGCATGCAGGTCACACAGTGAGTGCTCAACACATATTTTTAGACAGCCTTATTGAGGTATAATTCATACACCATTCAGTTCACCCTTAGAAAGTGTACAGTGCAGTGGTATTTAGTGTATTCAGAACTGTGCAGACCTCATTATGTTGGATTTTAGAATGTTTTCATTACCCAAAAATGATACCCTGTACCTGTGGGCAGTCACCCTTCTATCCCCCATCTCCCTCAGCCCTAAGCAAGCACTAACCTACTTTCTGCTTCTATAGACACTCTGGATGTTCGTATAAATGGAATCACACAGTATGTGCACTTTTGTGACTGACTTCTTCCACTTAGCACAGACTTTTAAGGTTCTATTTGATACATTGTGCTCAATGAATAAATGAATGGGTGACTGGATGAATGAAAGGCTGTGAGAAGCAAAGGCAGGGCCCTCTCCTGATGGGATGATGGGCAGTGGAAAGGAGGGCTCTGGGTACACTTTGGGATCCATGTCTAATAAGGATGCAGCTCTGACTGAGTCTACAACTGCCTGCCCCAGGCACATCTCTGAGGGTCTGCAGCCCAAGATCAAAATACCAGTCTTGTGGCCCAACCCCTGAGTTTAGATGTAGGTCAGAGGCTGGGCGTGGTGGCTCACACCTGTAATCCCAGCACTTTGGGAGGCCGAGGCGGGTGGATCACGAGGTCAGGAGATCGAGACCATCCTGGCTAACACGGTGAAACTCCGCCTCTACTAAAAATACAAAAAATTAGCCGGGCGTGGTGGCGGGCGCCTGTAGTCCCAGCTACTCGGGAGGCTGAGGCAGGAGAATGGCGTGAACCTGGGAGGTGGAGCTTGCGGTGAGCCGAGATCGTGCGACTGCACTCCAGTCTGGGAGACACAGCAAGACTCCATCTCAAAAAAAAAAAAAAAAAAAAAGATGTAGGTCAGAAGACCTACCCACCGCCCCTCGTTCCACGAGAAGAACTGCTTTCTGTTCTTCACACTGGCATTTTTCATTCATTCATTCATTTATTCCACAGGGTCATGGTTATGATCTACAAGTCCTTTGTAAATGAATATACTCTTTTTTAAAAAAATCAATTGCAAGAGACAGATGGTGGTTCTCAATTGAGACTTTGGGTTAGACCTGGGAATCTTACCTCTGCAAGTCCATTCTGTCAGAACTCATTCCAGGAGGTCATGCCTGAGACCGTTAGTGCTTGGTCTTAGTGTTTGATGGGACAGTGCTCCCAAGGGGCTTGGAAGGCCTCTCTGTGAACATGGATGCTAAGTAGAAATGATTTTACCAACATGTAAATGCTGTCTCAATTCCTGCCTCTCAGTGCCCCAATTCCTTTTGTTTGGTTTTTGTTTTATTTTGTTTTGTTTTGTTTTTGAGATGAAGTCTTGCTCTGTCACCTAGGTTGGAGTCCAGTGGCATGATCTTGGCTCACTGCAACCTCTGCCTCCCAGGTTGAAGCAATTCTCCTGCCTCAGCCTCTCAAGTAGCTGGGAGTACAGGCATCTGCCGCCACGCCCGGCTAATTTTTCTACTTTTAGTAGAGATGGGGTTTTGCCATGTTGGCCAGCCTGATCTCAAGATCCTTCCACCTGCCTCAGCCTCCCGAAGTGTTGGGATCACAAGCATAAGCCACTGCACCTGATCAGTGCTGCACTCCTTATTATATGGCCACTGCCTTGGCTACTGGTTTATAGAAATTCTAGAACTGCATTGTCTATACAGCAGCCACCAGCTATACATGGCTGCTACAGAGCACTTGAAATGTAGCTGGTGTGAACTGAGATATGCTCTAAATGTGAAACACACACTAGATTTTGAAGACTTAGTATGGGGGAAAAATATATAAACTATCTCATTAGTCATTTTTTATATTGACTACACATTGAAATAATATTTTGGATATATGAGGTTAAATAATATATATTGTCACAGCATTTTGGGAGGCCAAGGCAGGTGGATCACCTGAGGTCAGGAGTTGGAGACCAGCCTGGCCAACGTGGTGAAACCCGGTCTCCACTAAAAATACAAACAAATTAGTCAGGCGTGGTGGCAGGTGCCTATAATCCCAGCTACTCGGGAGGCTGAGGCAGGAGAATCGCTTGAACCCGGGGGGCGGATGTTGCAGTGAGCCAAGAACACGCCATTGTACTCCAGCCTGGGCGACAAGAACGAAACTCCTTTAAAAAAAAAAAAAAAAAGAAAGAAAAGAAAAGAAAAGGAAGAAAGGAAAAAAAGAAAGAAAAGAAAAGAAGAGAAAAATATATTGTCAAAATTAATTTCACCTGTTTCTTCCTCCTTTTAAAAATGTGGCTACCATAACATTTAATTTTATCTACATGGCTTGTCTTATTTCTTTTAAACAGGGTACAGGTATGGTCTGAAGCATCCCATATCTGTGATGGATGCATCTCCAGGGCTGTGAAATGCATTACTGCTGTTCACAAAACAGCCCACAGGGAATCATAGTCTCCCACCTGCCCTGCCCAGCGGTAGCCAGCGAATGGGTAGGGAGAGCCCCAGAGAGGAGCTGCTTCCAGGGTAATCCTGGTCCCAGGAAGTAGTGGGATTGCAGAGCCTCCTTCCCAGTGGATCTGAAAGCCCTGTCTCCTCCCTGGCAAATCAAAGAGGAGGAACATGCCTGGTGTTCTGGGGGGAAACGGTGCATTGCTCTTGCCGGCATAGTTACAGAACAAACGGCCTAGAGATCTGTCACCAGGAGCGAGGAGGAGTCTCTTCCATCCTGTCCTCATCCTTCCGGTTCTGCAGAGATGACCCAAAATGCTCCAGAGAAGGTTTCACTACAGTGATGAGTGGATCCGGCACGTGGATTTCTTTGCTGACAGACATCTCCCTGACAAATCAGAGGGAAGCTAGTCCAGGCTTTTTGTACATGCAACCTATGCAGTCACACAGAACTGAGCTTAAAAGGGTCCTGTGCTTGGTTTAATGCTCTGCTAATGTTTTCTTAAAATTCTTAATCATTTTTGGAACAGGGAGCTTGCATTGTCATTTTTCACTGGGCTCTGCAATTGACGTCACCAGCTCTGAGCCCAGGGCTGCTCCAAATTGAAAGCGCACAAGAAATACCTGAAGATCTTGTTAATACACAGATTCTGACTCAGGAGGTCTGGGGTGAGCCCTGAAGCTCTACATTTCTCATGAGCTCTCCAGGAATGCTGATGCCGCCGGCCCACGGCCAGACATTGAGCAGCAAGGCTTCTAGACCAGTGGTCTCAGCCCTGGCTGCACACGAGACTCAGTTAACAAGCTTTTCCACATCACACATCCAGGCCGCACCCCAGAGTCAGTAGGTTTTAAAGCTCCTCAGGTGATTCCAATGTGTAGCCAAGGCTTCTAAGGCAGCGCTTCTCAAATTCTGTGTGCACACAAATCAGCTGCAGACCTTCTAACAATGTAGATTGGGCAGGGCACAGTGGCTCATGCCTGCATTCCAAGCACTTTGGGAGACCGAAGTGGGCAGATCACCTGAGGCCAGGAGTTTGAGACCAGCCTGGTTAACATGGCAAAACCCTGTCTCTACTAAAAATACAAACAATTAGCCAGGTGTGGTGGCAGGCACCTGTAATCCCAGCTGCTCAAGAAGCTGACGCAGGAAAATTGCTTGAACCTGAGAGGCGCAGGCATAGACTGCAGTGAGCCGAGATCACGCCATTGCACTCCAGCCTGTGCACCAAGAGTGAAACTCCATCTCAAAGAAAAAAACAAAAAGCCAAAAAAACCAATGTAGTTTCAGGCCTGGTGTGGTGGCTCACACCTGTAACCCCAGTACTTTAGGAGTCTGAGGTGGGAGGGTCGCTGGGGCCCATGAGCCCAGGAGTTCAAGGCTGCAATGAGCTATGATCACTGAATTGCACTCCAGCCTGGATGACAGAATGAGACCCTATCTCTAAAATAAACTAGGCTGGGCACAGTGGCTCACACCTGTAATCCCAGCACTTTGGGAAGCCAAGGTAGGCAGATCACTTGAGACCAGGAGTTCAAGACCCACCTGGCCAAAACGGTGAAACCTTGTCTCTACTAAAAATACAAAAAATAGCTGAATATGGTGGTGGGTGCCTGTGGTCCCAGCTACATGGGAGGCTGAGGCAGGAGAATTCGCTTGAACGTGGGAAGTGGATGCTGCAATGAGACAATATTGTGCTACTGCGCTCCAGCCTGGGTGAGAGAATGAGACTCCGTCTTAAAAATAAAATAAAATAATTAAAATGCAGATTCTGATTCGTCATATCCAGGTGGATCCTGAGACTGCATTTCTTTTTTTTTTTTTTTTTTGAGACGGAGTCTCGCTCTGTCGCCCAGGCTGGAGTGCAGTGGCCGGATCTCAGCTCACTGCAAGCTCCGCCTCCCGGGTTCACGCCATTCTCCTGCCTCAGCCTCCCGAGTAGCTGGGACTACAGGCGCCCGCCACCTCGCCCGGCTAGTTTTTTTTTGTATTTTGTAGTAGAGACGGGGTTTCACCGTGTTAGCCAGGATGGTCTCGATCTCCTGACCTCGTGATCCGCCCGTCTCGGCCTCCCAAAGTGCTGGGATTACAGGCTTGAGCCACCGCGCCCGGCGAGACTGCATTTCTAGCTAACTCTCCTGCCATACGAAGGCTGTGCATACCTGGATCACAGGTGGAGAAGCAAAGCTCTAGACTCAGTCAATTGTCTATTTCTCGTTAGTATCAGCATTGCAGTGCGGACAGAAAGGAAAGGCAGCACTAGGGTTTTCAGGGCCTCGTCTATATGTGGATGGAGTACACTGAAAAAATAAAGTCAAATATCCCACCATGTGTACATGTGCAGGTTGTGAACTGCACAAGTATGCCACATCTATGGGAATCCGTCCCTACCATAGGTTTGTATATTTATGATGACAATTTTCCAGCAGATGGCAGTAGAGTGTTTTAAGGAAGGGACACAATGTTCATCAAGAGGCTTCATAAGGATGGGCAAGTGTTGCTTTGATAGAAGTCAGGGTGCCACCACTCCCTCTCCTGAGTCCAGACACAACAGAGAGGAGGAACAGCCACCTTTTCATTGAAAGAAAAAATCTCGCTGGGCACA
Source organism: Macaca fascicularis (assembly GCF_037993035.2). Taxonomy (NCBI): domain Eukaryota; kingdom Metazoa; phylum Chordata; class Mammalia; order Primates; family Cercopithecidae; genus Macaca; species Macaca fascicularis. The sequence continues at coordinate 77,605,640 of NC_088394.1, read as the reverse complement.
GTGGATCACACCTGTAATCCCAGTACTTTGCAAGGCTGAGGCAGGAGAATTACTTGAATCCAGGAGTTCGAGACCAGCCTGGGCAATGAAGGGAGGCCCTCGTCTCTTAAAAACAAAAAATTTAAAATTTAAAAATTAGCAAGGCATGGTGGTGTGCACCTGGAGTCTCACCTGCTCAGGAGGCTGAGGCAGGAGTATCTCTTGAGCTTAGGAGGTGGAGGCTGCAGTGAGCTAAGAGGTACGATCGAACCACTGCACTGCACCCTGAGTAACAGAGTGAGACCCTATCTCAAAACAAACAAACAAAAAAAACCAATCTTTTTTGATGTTGCTTTTTTTATTGAGATGAAATACATAAAACATAAACCATTTAAAATTTTTTATTTCAGTGATGTTTAGAATATTCACAATGTGTGCGACCACCACCTCTAGTTACAAAACATCTTCCTCATCCCAAAAGAAAACCCCACAACCACTAAGCAGTCACTGCCTATTCTTCCTTCCCTCCCATCCCTGGCAAACACCAGTCTGCTCTCTGTCCCCATAGATTTGCCAGTTTGGGATGTTCCAAATACAGAATCCTACAATATGTGGTCTTTTGTGTCTGGATAATTTCACCTAGCATGAGGTTTTTGAAGTTCATCTGAATCATAGAATGTATCAGCATTTCATTCCTTTTTATGACCAAATAGAATTCCATTATCTATGTGTACCACATTTATATATTTATTTATTTGTGATGGACAAAATTTCTCTTTTAATTTTTTTTTTTTAGACAGAGTTTTGCTCTTGTTGCCCAGGCTGGAGTGCAATGGTGCGATCTTGGCTCACTGCAACCTCACCTCACGGATTCAAGTGATTGTCCTGCCTCAGCCTCCCAAGTAGTTGGGATTACAGGCATGCACCACCACACCTGGCTAATTTTGTATTTTTAGTAGAGACGGGGTTTCTCCATGTTGGTCAGGCTGGTCTCCAACTCCTGACCTCAGGTAATCCACCTGCCCTGGCCTCCCAAAGTGCTGGGATTACAGGTGTGAGCTACCGTGCCTGGCTCCTCTTTTACAATTTTATTTATTTTTTCCTCTGCTTTTAAAGGCAACGTAAATGGACAAAATTTTCAGTGTTTCCACTTGATGCCACTTTTTAAAAGTTGATGTGCAACATATATGGTAACTTACACAAATCTTAAGTGTAGAGCTCTGTGAATGTGTAAACATCTGTGTAACCACAGATCAAGATGTGGAAGGTTCTTGCTCCCCTTGTATTTGTCCATTTTCACACTGCTATAAAGATATTACCTGAGATTGGCTAATTTATAAACAAAGGAGGTTTAATTGACTCACAGTTCTGCATGGCTGGGGAGGCCTCAGGAAACTTACAATCATGGCGGAAGGGGAAGCAAACATGTCCTTCTTCACAAGGCAGCAGGAGAGAGAAGAATAAATGAGACAGGAACTTCCAAACACTTATAAAACCATCAATCTCGTGAGAACTCACTCACTGTCATGAGAACAGCATCGGCAAAACTGTTCCCATGATCCAATCACCTCCACCAGGTTTCTCCCTCAACACCTGGGGATTACAATTCAAGATGCGATTTGGGTGGGGACACAGAGCCTAATGGTATCACCCTTCCCAGTCAATAACAACCCCCCTTACAGAGATAACCAATATTGTGACTTCTATCATCATAGATGATTTGTGCCTATTCATGAATTTCTACAAATTGAATCATACAGCAAATCCTTTGTTTCTGGCTCCTGCCACACAACATAATACTTACCCAATTATTTCGTGTCATTGTGCATATCAGTTGTCAATTCTTTTTCTCCTGTTTTGTAGAATTCCATCTTATGAATACGTCACCGTTTATCTTTCCATTCTCCCGTTAATGGAGACATTTGTATTGCTCCACTGTTTGGCTCTCCCACACTTGGTTTATTCATTCTTCTGACAGTGGACATTTGGGTTGCTTCCACTTTTTGGCTATTATAACTAATGCCACTATAAACATTCTTATTTGTGTCTTCTGGTGGATGGATGAGCTCAGTGCTCTTGAGCTCTTCTCCTGCACATGCAGGAGTGGAGTTGCAGGGTCCTAGGGTAGGCATATGTTTAGCTTTAGTAGGTAGGCTCTCCAAAGTGGTTGAACCCATCTATCCTCCCATTAGTGATGCATGAGAGTTTCTTTCAGCAACCACCTCCATCTCTGAAAACAATGCAGATTGGTTCTCAGGCTCCCAATGGCAGAGCCCTACCAGGTTGGCCAGGAGGCCCCTCTGTCACTGATGGTCCAGGAAGGTAGACCTGGTGGCTGTGCAGTTTTCCTGGTAGAGTCTTCCTGGCCTGCCTCAGGAAGGGCTGCCCCTTCAACCTATTCCTCTGTCCTCTAACATGGCTAGTCATTGTCTTAGTCTGGGCTTTCCTAGGAGCAGACACTGAGATAAAGATTTTCATTTGAGAGTTGGTCCCAGGAAATACCAATGGGACAATGAGAAAATGAAGTGGAGAAGGGAAGGAAATCCTAACAAGCCTGTGAGCACTGAGGGCAGCTGGAGATCAATCCCAGGGAGGGACCCTGGGAGCCAGAGGAGAACATGGGCCTCAGAACTCTACACTCCCCATGAGGAGTGAGGGAACTGGGGTATTGATACACTACTTCCCATATGTCATTGGTTGAGGGCTGCTGCCTGGGCAGAGGTGTTAATTCTAGGCCCTTGCAGCCTGCCTTAGGAAATCAGCCAAGGAAACTGAAAGTCAACCTTGACTCCGTGTGCACCCTCCCTCCATACCAGCCACCATGTGTTGCCATTTTAAGCCTGAGCTTCCCTTGAATCTGTGTGTTTCTTCACAGGGTGCAAGCCCCAGACCCGTACCCATCCATTTACCAACAGCGGAGGGATCTTCCCACAGTGCCTGGGTTATAACCTTGGCTCTCTCCCCTGCTTACCATGGACCTTGACCAAGAGATCCAGACTTTCCTGGCCTCAACTTCCCCGTCAATAAGGGGTCATGTTAGCATCTGCCTTGTAGGCTTGCTTCAGTGTAGTCCTATAAAATCCTTCCTACTGTGCCTGGTACACAGAGGGTGCTATGTAAGTGTTTTGTTTTAAAAATGAGTAAAACAATTGCAACCTTTTTTTTTTTCAATTGCGCATACCTCTCAGGACAAATCCCAGACTCCTAAATATGATTCATTAGTCTTTGGCTGGTCTCACCTCCACCTTCCCCTAACAGTGTGCTGCATGATGGCCCCAGGACATACATCCACCTGGAACCCGCGAATGGGACCTTATTTGGAAAAACAGTCTTTGGGGCCCGGTGTGGTGGCTCACACCTATAATCTCAACACTTTGGGAGGCTGAGGTGGGAGGATCTCTTGAGCCCAGGAGTTCAAGACCAGACTGGGCAACATAGTGAGACTCCATCTCTACAAAACATTTTTAAAAATTAGCTGGACATGGTAGTGCACGTCTGTAGTCCCAGCTACTACGAGATTGAGGCAGGAAGATTACTTGAGTATGGGAGTTTGAGGCTGCAGTGAGCCACGATTGTGCCACTGGGTGACAGAGCCAGACCCAGAAAGAAAGAGAGAGGGGAGGGGAGATGAGGAGAGAGAGAGGAGGGGAGGGGAGGGGAAGAGACTGGACTGCAAAGATTGCAGTTGTGATTAAGGATCTCAAGACGAAGTCATCCCGGATCATCCAGGCGAGCCCTGGGTTGCTTCCACGTTTTTGGCTATGAAGTCCAGCGGCATGTGTCCTTATAAGAAGGGAGAGGACAGACAGGCGATGAGGCCATGTGAAGATGGAGGTGGAGGCTAGTGCTGCAGCCAAAAGCTAAGGAGCACCAGGAGCCATTGGAAGCTGCAGGGGTAGGGCATGGGTCCTCCCCGGTGCCTTCAGAGGAAGCACAGCTCTGCCTACAACTTGATTTTAGGCTTCTCCAAACTGCTAGATAACAACTTTCTATTGTTTTAAGCCACTCAGTTCGTGGTAAGTTGCTACAACTGATATACTCTGTAACCAAGCACTTAGTAACAAAGTACCCAAAAGGAGGCCACTTAAAATAAGAGATTCATCTTCATCTTCTCACAGTCTGGCAGCTAGAAATCCCAGTCTTGGTGTCTTTCTGAGGGCTGTGAAGGGGAAGCTGCCACATCCTCCCTCCTGGCTTCTGGTGTTCACTGGCCGTCTTTGGCTTGCGACTGTACCACCCTAGTCTCTGCCTTCATCCTCACGTGGCCTCTCCCTGTCTCTGTCCCTTCACTCTGACATCCCTCTATGTATATCTCTGTGTCCAAACTTTCTCCTTCCAGCTGGGCATGATGGTTTACGCCTGTAATCCCAGCACTTTGGAAGGCTGAGGCAGGTGAATCACTTAAGGCCAGGAGTTCGAGACTGCCTGGCCAACATGGTGAAACCCCGTCTCTATTAAAAATACAAAAAAAATTAGCCGGATGTGATGGTACATGCATGTAATCGCAGCTACTCGGGAGACTGAAGCAGGAGAATCACCTGAACCTGGGAGGCGGAGGTTGCAGTGAGCTGAGATCACACCACTGCACTCCAGCCTGGGCGACAGAGCAAGACTCCAAAAAAAAAAAAAAAAAAAAAAAATTCTCCTTCTCAAATCGGTACCAGTCATATTAAACTTGTGCTCACCCTAATGATCTCACTTTAACTTGATCACCTCCGTAAAGACCCTATTCCCAAATAAAGTCACATTCTGAGGAACTGCAGCTTAGGACTTCAACATATCTTTTTTGGGGGCTACAATTCAACCCTGACAATAGCACCCCCCTCAAGCCCATCGCACTTCCCACTGGCTGTTCCCAGCCTATATCCAGCTCTGGTCTGTGGCCAAATCTTTGCACACTCCCTTTTCCTCTCTGGTGACTCAGCAAACATTTCATTCTTCATTCTGTACAGTATCACCTCCTCCAGGAAGTCTCCCGTGATGCCCATAGGCCTGGGTTCACTGCCCACCATCTGTGCCTGCCATAGTGTCCTGTCATGGCATTTGTCATGCAGTATGTGACTGACTCCTTGTCAGCATGCTTGGGTGCTGAGCCTCCGGAGGACAAGGGCCATGTCTCTTGCTGCTGTTTCTTCTTTCTCTAAACCACTTTATTGCAGTCTAATCAACATACAAGAAGCCATACATATTTAACTCATACAACTCAATGAGTATGAAGGTGAGTATACAGCTGTGAAACCATATTGAAACCGCCTTTGCAAAATTATAACAGGATAAATTATGGCAGTGAAAGAAATCAGACCTAACCGACTCCATCTTGCTTCTAACCTTTACACTGTTCTTGTTCATTCCTAGGTGTAGGCCGAACTAACTTTGGGGAGGAATTCAGTTCATACTTTTACTCTGAAACAAAATTGATAACAGCCCTTTCCCAGAAAGACCCTCTTCTTGCCTGGGGACCAGACTGCCTTTGCAGTACTAACAAATTAGCTACAAGATTAGAAATTACAGTTTAGGGCCGGGAGCAGTGGCTTACGCCTGTAATCCCAGCAGTTTGGGAGGCCGAGGTGGGTGGATCACCTGAGGTCAGGAGTTCGAGATAAGCCTGGGTAACTCGGTGAAACCCCATCTCTTCTAAAAATACAAAATTAGCCGGGTGTGGTGGCACATGCCTGTAATCCCAACTTCTCGGGAGGCTAAGGCAGGAGAATCGCTTGAACCTGGGAGGCGGAGGATGCGGTGAGCTGAGATCGCGCCACTGCATTCTAGCCTGGGCAACAAGAGTAAATCTCTGTCTCACCAAAAAAAAAAAAAAAAAAAAAAAAAAAAAATTTAGGGGGTCATGCAGTTTAGGGGTCATGCAGCCTCTGGCTCCAAGAGTATGAACCTTCCCCAGATTGCTCCTGGGGATAACATCACTATTGTAAAACCTAAGATTAGTGCTTGAGATATTTTGTAGACCCTGCGCTCATGGATCAGCTGACACCACCCAGACAAGTCATCTGGCTCAACCAGTTCTGCCATCCCACCCAGGGACAGAAAACAGCAAGAACACTTCACTTCAACCCCCTGTGATTCCATCTCCAAAGCCACCAATCAGCACTCCCCACTTCCCAAGCCCCTACCCGCCAAATTATCTTTAAGAACTCTGATTCCTGAATACTCAAGGAGACTGATTTGAGTAATAATAAAACTCTGGTCTCCCGCACAGCTGGCTCTGCGTAAATTACTCTTTCCCCACTGCAATTCCCCTGTCTTGATAAATTGGCCCTGTCTAGGCAGTGGGCATGGTGAACCCGCTGGGTGGTTACATACAAGAAGCCTAGTTGTATACAACTACTCATCTAGTTGTATTTAACGCATACAACTAGATGAGTATGGGGACGAGTATACAGCCACGAAACCATACTGAAACCGCCTCTGCAAAATTGTAACAGAGTAAATTATGGCAGTGAAAGAAATCAGACCTAACCGACTCCATCTTGCTTGTAACCTTTAAGCTGTCCTTGTTCATTCCTGGGCGTAGGCCGAACTAACTTGGGGAAGGAACTCAGTTCATGGTTTGACTCTGAAACAAAATTGTTAACAGCCCTTTCCCAGAAAGACCCCCTTCTTGCCTGAGGACCAGACTGCCTTTGCAGGACTAACAAATTAGCTACAAGATTAGAAATTACAGTTTAGGGGTCATGCAGCCTCTGGCTCCAAGAGTCTGAACCTCCCCCAGATTGCTCCTGGGGATAACATCGCAGTCTGTGCCCTAAACCTTTCCATCTCCTTCAAAAGTTTCCTCCCACCCTAGTTATTTGTCACTATGATTGTGTGTGATAATAACATCTCCATGCTTAGCATATTTTAAGTATATACTATAATATCGTTCACCGTATGGTACATCTCAAGGGCTTTTCCATCTTGCATACCTGAAACTTTGTTCCCTTTGACGAATATCTCCCCCTTCGTCCTCCCCTCAGCCCTTGGCAACCACCATTCCACTTTCCGTTTCTATGAGTTTGATTATTTTAGATTCCTCATTTAAGTGGTATCGTGCAGTATCTGTCCTCCTGTGCCTGGTTTTTTTCACTTAGCACACCATGCCTTCCAGGTTCCTCCACATTGTTGCAAATAGCAGGATTTCCTTCTTTGTAAAGGCGTAAAGGAACACCACTTTGGAATGGTGTTGCATTGTGTATATATCACATTTTCTTTATCCATTCATCTGCTGATGGACAATTGGGCTGATTCTGTGTCTTGACTGTCATGGATAGTACTACAGTGAACATGACAGTGCAGGTCTCTTCTCTAGATCCTGGTTTTAATTCCTTTGGGTATGTCCCCAGAAGTGTGATTGCTGGATCATACATGGTAGTTCTGTTTTTCGTTTTTTAAGGAAGCTCCATACTGTTTTCCATAGTAGCTATCCACCAGTTTACATTCTCAGGGACAAGGTCCCAGGGGTCCCCTTTTGTCTGCACCCTCGCACCCTCGCACCCTCGCACCCTCGCCATTTGTTATCTTTTGTTTTTGATAATAGCCACACCTAACAGGTGTCAGGTGGTATCTCACTGTCGTTTTCATTTGCATTTCCTTGATGATAAGTGCCTTTTTTCTTTCTTTCTTTCTTTTTTTTTTTTTTTTTTTTTTTTGAGACTGAGTCTGGCTCTGTCACCCAGGCTGGAGTGCAGTGGCCGGATCTCAGCTCACTGCAAGCTCCGCCTCCCGGGTTCACGCCATTCTCCTGCCTCAGCCTCCCGAGTAGCTGGGATCACAGGCGCCCGCCACTTCGCCCGGCTAGTTTTTTGTATTTTTTAGTAGAGACGGAGTTTCACCGTGTTAGCCAGGATGGTCTCGATCTCCTGACCTCGTGATCCGCCCGTCTCGACCTCCCAAAGTGCTGGGATTACAGGCTTGAGCCACCGCGCCCGGCCTCTTTCTTTCTTTTTTTTTTTTTGAGATGGAGTCTCACTCTGTCACACAGGCTGGAGTGCAGTGACGTGATCTCAGCTCACTGCAACCTCTGACTCCCAAGTTCAAGCAATTCCCCTGCCTCAGCTCCCGAGGAGCTGGGATTACAGGCGTTCACCACCATGCTGGGCTAATTTTTTGTATTTCTAGTAGAGATGGGGTTTCACCATGTTGGCCAGGCTGGTCTTGAACTCCTGACCTTGTGATTTGCCTGCCTCAGCCTCCCAAAGTGTTGGAATTACAGGCATGAGCCACCGTGCCCGGCCCCTTTGCTCATTTTTATTTCTATCAAACAAATTCTGACAGACCTTTGCCCATTGATTGATTGATTGATTGATTGATTGAGATAGAGTCTCACTCTGTCACCCAAGCTGGAGTGCAGTGGTGCGATCTTGGCTCACTGTAAGCTCTGCCTCCCGGGTTCACACCATTCTCCTGCCTCAGCCTACCGAGTAGCTGGGACTACAGGCACCCGCCACCACGCCTGGCTAATTTTTTGTATTTTTAGTAGAGACAGGGTTTCACCGTGTTAGCCAGGGTGGTCTTGATCTCCTGACCTCGTGATCCGTCCACCTCAGCCTTCCAAAGTGATAGAATTACAGGCGTGAGCCACCGCGCCCGGCCCCTTTGCCTGTTTTTTAATTGGGTTATTTGGTTTTTTTGTTATTGAGCTGTAGGTCTTTTGCTTCTTCTCACATGTTTTCTAGCACTCCCCCTGGACCTGTTGGAAGTGGGCCCTCAGTAATGAATTGCTGGATGCATGAGTGGATGAACGAGGCCAAGCCCTTTTCCAAGATTCTCTGACCTCTTTTTTCTTAGTGTGCTCTTGGGGAGCTTCTAGCAAAGTCTAGCTACCTTTAGAGCAGCCTGTCAGTCACAAATGACAGCTCAGCTTACCAGGTTCTCATGTTGCACAGCGGTGGGGAGCGCCATTCACACTGCAGCGTAAGTGACCGGAAAACAGCACATTCTAAGGCAGGCGCTGTAAGTGGGGCAGCCTGGAGATGTGCATTGCCGGGCAGCCCCAGAGCTGAGTTTGTAAGAATCCAATTGTTGCTCTCTTGGGTGAGCTTCACACTGCTCCCAATGACAGAGTCTGTCTTAAATTTCCTGAATTAATACTCCTGTCCCAGGCATGGGGTTAGATTTCTGTTGGACTCTCACTGGGCCCATCTGGGGCTGGCACCAACCGTTGCTGGTTTTGCTTGGAGGTGGGGGACGGTCATTGAGGTAGGTCCTCGCAGAGGACCCCTCAGAGAGAAGAGAATTATGGAGAAAAGGAAGGAAGTGCTAGCTATGAAGGGTGGGTGGGGCTCCAGGCTAGGTAATTAACAAGGGATGCAGAGGCACCCAGGCACCCAGGCACCAGTAACCGAGGGGAGCTCTTACCACTCCTGGGTTGAAGGGCGAGGGGAGTACACGGTGTAACTCAGTGCAGCTGGGAGGAGGCACAGGCCACGTGTGAGCATCGCAGAGGTGCAGGCAGGGTTAGGGACGCTGAGGCACCCAGGAACCAGCAAGGGGCAGTTCCCAGGCTAAGGCTGAAGGGGTGAAACAGGGAGCTGCATTAGTTCGAGAGCTGGAATCCTGGTGGGCAACCCACGGAGGGAGGCAACTCCTGCCAACAACAGGCACAGCGGCTGGGATGCCAGGGAAGACACCCCCTACTTCTTCCAGCAGGGAGCCTGCATTCTCTCCCTTTTTTTTTTGAGACTTTGAGACGGAGTCTCGCTCTGTCGCCCAGGCTGGAGTGCAGTGGCCGGATCTCAGCTCACTGCAAGCTCCGCCTCCCGGGTTCACGCCATTCTCCTGCCTCAGCCTCCAAGTAGCTGGGACTACAGGCGCGCACCACCACGCCCGGCTAATTTTTTGTATTTTTAGTAGAGACGGGGTTTCACCGTGTTAGCCAGGATGGTCTTGATCTCCTGACCTCGTGATCCGTCCGCCTCGGCCTCCCGAAGTGCTGGGATTACCAGCTGAGCCTGCATTCTCTAGCCTCACCCAGTGGGCAGAGAAGCTCAGCTGCTGCCAGGCAGAGCAGGGAGGAGGGCTGAGTGTGGCCCCCGGCTGCACCTTTCCCCAACCCTTAGAGCAATGAACATTTAGAGCAATGAACGCCAGGCCCTACGCCAGTAGAGAGGGCAAGATGGAGCAGGCTGAAGTGTCTGGCTCACGCATGCACATGTCTATACCAGTAGCTGGTCATCTGGTCCGAGGATGGGATCTCAGGGAGCCAAGGGCTTTTTGGACTGTTCATTTGATGTCCTTGGTGAGGCCTGCCTATCACCCCCGCAGTCAAGAGCCCTCCTGTCGTTTTCCATAGTGCCTGTGTTCCCTGGGTGACCCGAGGAAGGCACTGCTGAGTGACGGACACTCTCACCCTTTTTTTTTCTTTTGAGACGGAGTCTCACTCTGTCGCCCAGGCTGGAGTGCAATGGCGAGATCTCGGCTCACTGCAACATCCACCTCCCAGGTTCAAGTGATTCTCATGCCTCAGCCTCATGAATAGCTGGGATTACAGGTGTGGGTCACTATACCTGGCTAATTTTTGTGTTTTTAGGAGAGATGGGGTTTCACTATATTGGCCAGGCTGGTCTCGAACTCCTGACCTCAGGTGATCCACCCGCCTCGGCCTCCCAAAGTGCTGGGATTATAGGTATGAGCCACTGCGCCCGGCCTTCTCACCTTTCTTTTTTTTTTTTTTTTTTGAGACGGAGTCTCGCTCTGTCGCCCGGGCTGGAGTGCAGTGGCCGGATCTCAGCTCACTGCAAGCTCCGCCTCCCGGGTTTACGCCATTCTCCTGCCTCAGCCTCCCGAATAGCTGGGACTACAGGCGCCCGCCACCTCGCCCGGCTAGTTTTTTGTATTTTTTTTTTTTTTAGTAGAGACGGGGTTTCACCGTGTTAGCCAGGATGGTCTCGATCTCCTGACCTCGTGATCCGCCCGCCTCGGCCTCCCAAAGTGCTGGGATTACAGGCTTGAGCCACCGCGCCCGGCCTCTCACCTTTCTTAAAAAGACTTGGCAGAGGCCTCTAGAAGGAGGCCACCATGGCACAGAGAGAGGTGTGGACAGGCGGGGCAGGTAGCAGAGGGAGCTGGATGGTGTGGGAAGGACAGGGTGGAGGCTGGCAGAGGCAGCTCCAGCCAGAGTCTCTGGAGAGATGGTTTCGGGCCAGGCCCACAGTGGAGAGGCAGAGGGCTGGATCATGGACATCCTGGATTTCTGTCAGCATGTGGGGATAGGACATGCCTGGGCTGAGGATAAGGACACCCCTGCTGAGCTGGGGGACCCTGGAGGGTGACAGGTTTAGGAAGAGGGGTGAAAACAAAGCATTTTTTCTTTTTTTGTTTTTGAGACGGGAGTCTTGCTCTGTCGCCAGACTGGAGTGTAGTGGCGCAATCTCGGCTCACTGTTATCTCCGCCTCCCTCTTTTAAGCGATTCTCCTGCCTCAGCCTCCCGAATAGCTGGGACTACAGGCACGCGCCACCGCGTCCCGCTAATTTTTGTATTTTTACTAGAGACAGGGTTTCACCATGTTGGCCAGGATGGTCTTGATTTCTTGACCTTGTGATCCGCCCGCCTCGGCCTCCCAGAGTATTGGGAGTACAGGCGTGAACCGCCGCACCCGGCCAAGATAAAACATTTCTTTTCGGACTTGTCAAGATTGCCTCTGGAGACATCTAGGGGGAGTAGGCAGCTGAAATGTGGGCCTAGGAACCTGGCACTGACCAGCAGCACAGCATCACCTGGATGCTGTCAGGAATGCAGATTCCCAGGCCCCACCTAGAGCTGTGGCATCAGTATCTGCATTTCCACAAGACCCCCCAGGTGGATGGAGGGCACATTCCGTGGAGTAGCTCTGGGCTAGAGCTTTTGTAAGGCCCTGCTGAACAGCAGCATTGACCTTGGTCTATGACGTGGAGTCTCAGCTGGGGAGCGAACTGTTCTCCATGGGACATGTGGCAACATCTGGAGACACTCTGGTTGTCATAAATGGGGAAGGGGTGCTACTGTTGGATAGAAGCCAAGGATGCTGTTCAATGTCTGGCAACAAACACAACAGCTCCCTGCAACAAAGATGGCTCTGGCCCCAGTAGCCAACAGCAGCCAGGGTGCCGAGCCCTGGTCCTCAGGAAGTGCGTGCGGATGAAAGTGAGGGCGTCTCAGTACTGTTGGAGCCTCGGACTTCCCACCTGGGCTTCACCCCCTCCTTGGACCTTCTCCCCCTGGGCGCCGAGACACCACACACAAAGGCCAGACGTTGATGAGTCACTTACAGTTTATTTTTGCCTGAAAGTATTTCACATCTCTTTGTACACAGCTACGTGACAGTAGTATTAACCATCAGGAAAAGCAACAGTGCGAGGGGAAAGGTGGCATGTCTTGTTTCTTCTTTTTTTTCTTTTTCTTTTTTATTTTTTTCTTCTGCTTCTTCCTGCACCAGAGTGCTGTGAAGTATGGGACTGGAGGGGCGCGGGGAGAAAAAAAAGAAAACCAAACAACTAAAAACAACAACAAAAAACAAAACACAAAACGGAACACACTCGCACACACACGAAATAAAACCTGGCACGGAAAATGAATTAAGACTGGAACCCAATTTCTTTTTTTTTCCTTTTTTAAAAAAATGAGGGCATCGTCGGGGGGTAATAAAGTCTACCTAGCAAAGTATAAAACGACAAAAGCATGGTTTCCATTGAATAAGATTAAATATATATAAAACAAGTACACTGACTGTGGGGTAGGTTTGGAGGTGCCGGAGGAGGGAAGTATTTGTGCTAAACCAACAGAAAAAAGGGCTGGGGGGAGAGGGGGACCCCAAATAAACCATCAACGGGCTGTTCTGTACAGTGAGGGCTTGTTAAGAAAAAGCCGACTGTTTATAAAAGAAACGGAGGTTGGTTTGTCTTCGGAACAGGTGGGGACAGAAGGAGCGTCCACATTGCAGTGGTCACATGTGGAAGGTGGGCGGGGAGGGCAGTCGGGCTGGCGGAGGCAACGTATCTCTTTTCCCAAGAGACCATGCAGAGAGGCGGGCATGCATGGGGCCACGTGAAGCACACGATGGCAGGGGGAGCCCATGGGTGACAGAGTCTCCGTTGGGGACAGGGGACAGCAAAGGCTGACAGGGACAGGAGCTCCCTGGGGGTGGGGAACAGCTCTTTCACCGGGGTGGACTGGAGAGGGCGGATGAGCAGCCTCCCGTTCAAGTCTAAAAGGTGCCGAAAGAGCTTGGGCCTTAGAGGAGCAAGAGGATCTCAATCCTTCCTCCTCCTCCAGCCTGAGCCCCACCTTGCGAGGGAGCTGGAGACATTTGGAAATCAGAAACGCACAGTGGTGGGTGGGGGAGGTGGGCAGACAGACAGACAGACGAGAGAGCATTAGCATAGAGAATCCATCACGAAAAAACAATTAATTGTTCCAAGGAGGTTCTTTTTTTCTCTTTTTGTTGTCTGTTTGTTTCCTTTAAAAAAATAACAATACTACTACCACTAACCCGACAGCTGACTGGTTTCTACAGTACTACACGCCGGGGCGGGGCGGGGCGGGGCGGGGCGGGGGGACCGTCGAAGACTTCATAAATAAGAGGCGGGTCCCAGACCCGCAATTTGTCAACATGTCTTAAATAGGTGCATTATTTAAATCTTATGTACAACAAGAATCACTTTGCATAGCAATGGTGAGGACACAGGACGGGTGCAGTGATGTGACTGGGTCTTCTTGTCCCAAGGGCGGGGGGCGAGTTCGCAGCTCAGCTCGGAGCCTCTAGGAAGAAAGCATCCTTCGTCCGGCCCGCAACGGTGGCATCAGAGTTGACTTTTCCCACACGACAGCATCAAACACAAAGGCAAAGAAAATCCACAAAGGGTCCCCCACCCCCCAGCCCACCCCCAACCCCCTCCCCGACCCGCTGATGCTCCTCTTGTTGCTACAAAGTCCACTTTAGATCAGGTCAAAGGTTCCAATTACGAAGCTAAAAGAATTCGGTGGGGGCTGGGCGTGCTTGTGGACCCCCTCCCCACCCCCTCCCCCCTCCGCCCCCAGAAAGACTCCCCATCTATCTCACAGCCAGGGCACCAGGGTAGGACCCCAGGACCGGCTGCTCTGCGGCTTAGTCAAGAGTTGTTTTGTCGCGGTTGCAAATGTCTTCCTGTTCGAGCTGGGAGCTTCACCAGGCTTCAGTGTAGCGGACGTCCACTTCCTTCAAATTGGGAAGCTTGGCCTGGGGGTAGCAATAAGGGTCCTTGTCACATGCAGGCCATTCCCTTGCAGAAGCTGACAGTGCCTGACTCCACCCACACTGCCGGCTGGGGGTCCCTGCCACCCTCTCCCCACCTTGGTGCTGTGGGCTCCCTGGGCTCTTGGAGGGTTGGGTGGCCTTAGGCAGACAACAGAACAGGTGGGATGTGCCCTGGCCCCAGAGGAACCAGGCAGTGGGGCTCCCATGCCCCCACCTCAGAGAGGCTTCGGGCTCTGTCTTTGCAAGTGGAAGCACTGGGGTTTGAACCCAGGCCCTGCCACTTGCTGCTGCATGACCGTGGGCAGATAACCCAGCCTCTTGGAGCCTCAGTGTCTTCCTGTGTGGGCCAATCTGATTCTAGTCCCTGGCTCAAAGGATAGGGCTAGGGGTTAAATAGCAAATGCAGCCCAGGGCACCGTTATAAGCCCTATGAAAGGAAACTTCTTATTTTTACGGTTAGTGATATTCTCATCGTTATCAGAAAATGGACAGGGTGAGTGATGCGGATCCCAGTAAGTCCCAGGTACCCGGGGTTTGGCTTAGATTCTTCCCACTTGGGGCTTCCCCTTCGCTGGATGCGTTGCTAGACTCTACGATTCCACCTGCTGCGTCTCTCCATTGTTTTCTGCTTTCTGTTTCTGCTACTCAGACTTCCACTCTTCTTCTATAAACAGTTGGCTTTTTTTCTTAACAAGCCTCCACTCTACAGAGAGGTAGCTGCCTCCTAACTGGCCTCACGCCTTTACTTCCTCCCTCCCAACTTTCCTGTACACTGGCCAGCATACTTTTTGGATGCATGTACACATATGTATGCATGAACACGCACACATGTACACACACGCACATGCAATTCCTCACTGCTGCTCTCCTGTGCTCAACAACCCTCAATGGCTCCCCACTGCCCAGGCAGAGGTCACAGGTGGGGACCTGCAGCCACCTGCAGTGCTATAAAGCGTACTAAGCCAGCCCTTCAAAATTAGGAGACTTCGCAGAAGAATCTAGGTTTCAAGGTTCTCTTGAAAAATGGGAAGGTCTGGCCAGACTGGGCAGTGAACAGTGGGGCGTGGCCTGCCTGGCACTGAGTGTAGGCTCCTCCTCCAAAGGATAAGCAGCTGCTGTTTGCTCGAGTCCCCTCCACAGGGAGGCTGGTCACAGGCTGGCAGCATCAAGTTGGCACCATGTCTCTCTCAAATGTGTGAAAATGAAAAAATCGACTGAAAGTGATTTTTCTTCCCGAGTGGCCTTTCCTGCACTCCCCATGTCCTCTTTTCAGCTTGTTCTCAGTAGTGTCTGACTTTCAGCACTCTGAACTCAAGATAATCGAGGCAGCATTTCTCAAACATGAGTGTGCACAGGGATCCCCCAGGGTGGGGTTACCTGGGGTGGCCTGGATCCTGCATTTCTGTTGGCCCCCAAGTGGTGCCAAGGGCACTGGTCTGCAGATGCCACCCTGAGTGCTGAGGTCTAAACGCTGGGGTGAGTGATCTGCTGGCTGTGCCCCTGCCACCTGCTGCGTCCCATACATCCTCTCTTGGACCTCACTCTCTGCTGACTGTCCCTCCTGGCCCCACCAGGCCCTGTGCCCACCTTGGTTTGCTGAGCTTGCCTGTGCCTGCCAGGAAGGACTATCCCCCGGGCAGGGACTGTGGCAGCCACACCTTGGTGTCCCTGACCCTGACATGGGCCTGGTACACAGCAGAGGCTCCAGAAGCATCTGGAGGATGCCCCAGTGAGCACGCCCTGGCGGCAGGAGGCCTGGTTGTAGGAGATGGGCCCCAGCCAAGGGCTGCTGGGGGATTCCCTCTAAGTGGCTTCCAGGGCACGGAGGTGCCAGCATGGCTTATGGGCGCCATCTGTGCCTTCTCACCTTTGAGCCCAGCCCTTCTCTCCCAGGATGCTGGCCCTCTGCCGGTCCCGCCTGCTCCTTCTGGGGCAGCTGGTACAGCCCCAGGAGGATGGGGTGACAGGATGACAGGAGGCGACTGAAGGCCTGGCTCCTCCAACCTTCCCAAGACGTGCAAGTGCATTTCTTAAAACGCCCCTGTCTTCTACCCTCTGATCCTTTTTCTTTCCCTGATTTCACCTGCTGGCCTAGTGCTGGTGCAGTGCAGCCCTCAGTGGTGTGAGGCACCCACCCTGCTCAGTCCTCCCTGCTTCTACTCCTGCTCCCTCTCAAAATATTTATTTCCTAACACCCAGAGCACGCTTTGAAAAGTGTGACTCACTGCTCTGCTGTGACCTGTGAGGGCATTTTCATCCGGCCCCAGCCCATTCCCTCTCTCAGTTCCTGGCTACATTTGCTACAAAGCCAGGCCTTGCCAATCTCTTCTGTCTCAGGACCTTGACACTTGCTCTTCCTCTCGCCCTTTGTATTTCTGGCTTCTTACCTTTTGGGTCTCAGCTCCTGTGGCCTCTTCATCAAAGGGACCATCCCTGATCACCCCAGGCCACACAGGCCCTCCTATTTCCAATGACTTCCCTGCTGCTTCCTCTTTGTTACTCCTTTTGACCTGCCTTTATTTATGTATTGATCTGCGGGTGTCATCGTCTTTTACTGGAGAATGAGCTCTGGGCAGCAGATGCACCAGCATCCAGATGCCGGCTGGAGAAAGGAGGGGAGGAGAGAGGGGAGGAAGGATGGAATTACCTTCAGATCTTCGTAGGTGTCAGCTGAGAGCTTGGTGCTGTTCATGTTTAAACTGCAGAGACTCTTCATGGCTGTACGAGAGACAGATACAGTTGTTAGGAGAGTGAGGCCCCAAAGGTATGCCGGTATGGGATGGCCAAGCTGGAGGAGCTGAACGTAGGTGCCAGGCCCCCTGTTAGGAGATGGGGCTGGGGAGGAAGGTTTCGCAGGCACAGCCAGGATAGGTGGCCTACTAGACCCTGAAAGTCTGTTTCAGGCATGTGCTGGTCTGAACAGAGCCTTCGTTCTCTTCCCATCCGCTGAGTCTCCCTTCCCTTCTGGTCCCTCTGTCGTGTCCCCCCACTGCCTGGACCTGATGTCCCCAGAGCTTGCCTGCCACACCCCAGACCAGGCCCAAGATCTCCCCGCTAAGGGAACCCCGGATGCTCCCCGCCATCGTCACTGACTCGGGTGCTGCTTCTTGAAAGCAAGCCTCAACCTCTGCTTTGTGTAGGAGTCACAAGGAGAGCAGACCCCTCCACCCACTCCCAGAGATGCTGAGCAGGGCTGCAGCGGGGACCAGGAATCCGCACTGTTCATGAGGACCGCGCCCCCCGGGGAATGCCAGTGGAAGCAGTCCATGTGCATTTGCAGCCAAACTGGCTGAGCGCTGCCTCTCTGCTTCCATTGACCCAGTCACCTGCCCCCACCTCCTCCCAAGCCATCCAGAATTTGCCAATGACCCCGTAGGAGTCATGGCCCTGCCCAGGGTGCCTCCCCCTTGGCCAACTCCCACAAATCTGTCTTCACACCCAGACTCAACAGCACCTCCCCCAGAAGCCTTCTCTGACTCTTCCCACTGAGCCACGGGTCTTCTCGTTTAAAGCAGTGGGCCTGGAATAGGGAAAGCCGGTGAAATACAGAAGCCGGGGCTCAACGTCCCTGAGGGTAGTTCAGTCAGTTGGGGTTGGGACACAGGAATTGGCCTTTCTAGGTTCCTTGAGAATTCTGTGGCTCCTTCTATTATGACAGGGCTTCTCAAATGTCAACGGGCCCGGGAGTCTCCCAGACATCTGCTTACCGTGCGCTGTCTGAGTCAGGAGGTCCGAAGTGGGCTTGGGAATGGACATTTCTGACCAGCCCCCAGAAGACGCTGCCGCCACTGGTCGGGGGACCACAGTGGCAACATACTACAGCCCCATCCTTGAACTTCACCCCTCAGTGGACTGCGAGTGTCAGGAGGGCATGGGCTGGCCTTATTCATTTTTTCTATTGCCTCTAGAATATAAGCTCCCTGAGGTCAGGGATATTTTTCTCTGTGTTGTTCCTGGCCCTTGGAATGGTGCCTGGTCCACAGCAGGTGTGCAGTGAACACATGTTCGTGAATGAATAAATTTCTCTATCTGTGCACGGTGCAAAGTCAGCTCTTGGCCAGTTTGGTTGAAGCAAAGAAGGAATGAATAAAGCAGCCCCTCACCCCCCAGTTGCCCCCGAGGCACTCACAGCTCAGGGCCAGCAGGCCAGCGTCTGTGACCGGGGTCTCGCACAGGTTCAGCACCTGGAGCATGGTGAGGTGTTCCGACAGGAGCCGCAGGCCGGCGTCTCCGAACTGTAGGGCACAGAAGCTCTCAGCCCTCTCCTGGCCACCTCTGGGGAAGTGACTCGGAGGCTGGGGCACAGGTGGAGGACAGGGATGGGGACAGAGCCTTGCGCTGAGGCCCATGGCCCACCAAGCCCTGGGGTCTGGGCTGCGCTCGCTTCTCCTAAACAATTCCACGCCTCTCTGACCCGGGTTAGAATCCAGCTTCTGCTGTTGGGAGTGGAACCAGGCCAGAGCCCCTGGGAGTCAGTTTTGCCTCCACGAAGGAGGGCTTCGAACTTGTCCTTTCCTAGCTTCAAGATGCTGCCTAGGCGGCTTTCTCCTGCTGGGTGGACAGTGGAAGGATAGGGCTGGGCCAGGGGCAGGCTGCAGGGACTGTCCCCAGTTTCTCTTCTGGAAAACGAGGGTGAGGGCAGAACCTGCACTTCACAGGCGTGCAGTGAAGGCCCCTTCATCTGCTCTGTGCAGAGTACTGAGCGGTGCAGCTGACACTGAGCTGGGACTCAGCAGCCACTGGTGTTACTATAACAAAAAGACCCAGAAACCTCCCGCGCAGCCCCGGGCAGGCCAGTGAAGCCCGGCTCACGTCTCAGCTCCACCTCTCAGAACCTCAGGACTCGGAACTGGGCACAGTATTTCCAACTGGGAAATGGGCCTCAGGGCTTCATGAGGTCCTCAACCTCCTCTAGCCTCAGGGATTGTGTGCTGAGCTTGAGGAAGGGGTCATGTGGTAAGCGATGCCTGGGGTGTAGGCAGGGAGGCGGGTGAGGGGGCAGGGAGGAGGGTGAACGAGTTAGGAAGGAGGGTGGGGGGCAGGGAGGAGGGTGAGGGGGGCAGGGAGAAAGGCAAGGGGGTAGGGAGGAGGGCGAGGGGGGCAGGGAGAAAGGCGAGGGGGCAGGGAGGAGGGCGAGGGGGCAGGGAGTAGGGTGGGGGGCAGGGAGGAGGGCGGTGGGGCAGGGAGGAGGGCGGTGGGGCAGGGAGGAAGGCGGGGGTGCAGGGAGGAGGGTGGGGGGCAGGGAGGAGGGTGGTGGGCAGGGAGGAGGGTGAGGGGGCAGGAAGGATAATGATGGGGGCAGGGAGGAGGGTGAGGGGACAGGGAGGAGGGTGAGGGGGCAGGGAGGAGGGTGAGGGGGCAGGGAGGAGAGTGATGGGGCAGGGAGGAAGGTGAGGGGGCAGGGAGGAAGGTGAGGGGGCAGGGAGGAGGGTGAGGGGGTAGGGAGGAGGGTGAGGGGAGCAGGAAGGAAGGTGAGGGGAGCAGGAAGGAGGGTGGGGAGTAGGGAGGAAGGTGAAGGGGCAGGGAGGAGGGTGAGGGGGCAGGGAGGAGGGAGAAGGGGCAGGGAGGAGGGTGGGGGCAGGGAGGAGCGTGGAAGGCAGGGAGGAGGGTGAGGGGGCAGGGAAGAGGATGAGGGGGCAGGGAAGAGGATGAGGAGGCAAGGAGGAGGGTGAGGGGAAAGGAAGATGGTACAGGAGAACAGGGAGGAGGGTGTAGAGGTGGAGGAGGTGTGGAGGGCCTAGAGCAGGGTGGGAGGATGTACCTGAGTGGACCACAGGTTCAGCTGCTTGAGCGAAGGCAGTTTGATGAGGTGCTCGGCGCAGGCACTGGTTACATTGGTGAAGGCCAAACTGAGGTTCTCCAGGTTTCCGAAGGAGCCAGAGCTCAGCAAACGAGCCAAGTCAGCGTCCTGCAAGCAGATGCGGGAGAGGCCTGAGGGACCTGCTGGGATCTCCTGAGACCCTGGGCCCTCCTATCCCCTATCCTCCTCCTCTCCCTCGCCCTACGGGGAGCTGTTCCTGGGGGGCGGCAAATCCCAGGAGCCGAGGTGGGGGCACGGCTTGGTGGGATGGGCCAAGGGGGTGGTCAGAGAGGGAGGGGCTGCCGCACATCCCATGGATGACAGCTGCCAGGCGGAGGAGAAAGCCTCCAGTGCTGTGACTCACACCCTGAGTCACCAGCGGGGTGTTCCGAGGCCACGATCCTCCCACAGGCGTCTGTGCGTGTGTGTCTTTGTGTGTGTGCCTGTATGTGTGGATATCTGTGTGTGTCCGCATGTGTGTCTGTATATGTGTGTGTCTGTACCTGTGTGTGTCTGTGCATGCCTGTGTGTGTGGGTGTGTCCGTGTGTCTGTGTGTGTGTGTGTGTGTCTGTGTGCATCAGGGTATGTGGCTGGCTGTCTCACTCCCAGGCAGCAGCTCATGCAAACACCGAGGCCACACTCAACTCTAACGCCTGAAGACATCAGCGCATGCCTAAGCACTGGACTCGGAGGTTCCTGAGACTCCCCTCCATCCTTGAGTGTTAGTGGCCATGTGGCTGCCCGGAATGAAGGCTGATTTCCAGCCTCCCTTGCCACTAAGTGTGGCCCCACACACTAAATCCAGAAAACGGGATGTAAGTAGACATGTCAAGTAGAACTTCCAAGAAGTTTCTTAAGAGGAAGGGGTATGTCCTCCTTCCTGCTGGCTGGAATGGAAACAAGATGGCTGGAGCCTGAGCAGCCCTTTTGGTCCAGGAAGTAGCAGCCATGTATCAAATACAATGCGGGCATCAGAATAGAAGGAAGTAAGATCCATAAAGACCTTGCAAAATGCGAATGGTAAGATACACAAGCCTCCAAGGGTTGCTGTGAGGATAAAATGAACTAATAGAATAGCATCTGGCACACAAATGCTCAAGGTATATCTGCTATTATTCCCAGTATTATTAATAACTGGATATCAACACCATTATCACCAACGATCTATATCACATTTTAACTTTGTTTTTGGTTTTCGTATCTCTTCCTCTAAGCTACCTCCTGGAAGAGCTGGCGTGTTAAGTACTAGGGGGTCCTTGTGCCTCGCCCTCCATCACCTCCCATCTCAGCTGCAGACACCACCTGCCACTCCCCAACAGAGAGGACCAACCCACTCTCTCCATCCAGCCCCAAAGAGAACCAAACCAACTCACTGTCGACTTGGAGGGCAGTGTTAGCCTGGTGGGCCCGCCTTTCCTTTGCTGCAACAGAAACCAGGCTGGTTACAACCATTCTTTTCCCCAGGTTTCCATCCTGGACTTCCACCCCTGTTAACAGCACTCATGGAGCCATCATTATTTTCTCGGTTGTACAAGGCTACATGGTGGTCTTGGTCTCAGGGGCAAAGCCAGAGACGGGGTTTGAGCACCGGTGGTTTATTAGAAGGTGACCCCAAGAAACACCAGTAGAAGAGTGGGGAAGTGACACTGTGGCTGCCCATAATGGAAGGGGTGTTATCAATCCAGCTATCACTGGATAGATGGGTACTGGCACCACATCCCACCAGGGTACTCTAAGAAATGGTGGAGAAGCCATGTCTCAAACATATCTCACTGAATGGGTGAAACATATCTCACTGAAGGGAGCTGGGGTATTTATACACACTCTCCCAAGAGGCACTGGTTGACGGCTGCTCCAGCAGATTAGAAGGCATCGATTTCCTGCCCCTTCTGTCCTTCTGTGCACACAGGTGAGTATACGCACGTGGACATACAAAGTCCTTCAGCAAAGAGGTGTGGGTGCTGGCATTTGGAAGTTGGGCCCCCATGCACTTAAGTGGAAGGGTCTAAGGGACATGGAGGAGGGAGGGTGGGCACTGTCCTGGCCAGGCTCCAATGAGCTACGTGACTCTGGGCGTTGCTTTGCCTCTCTAGGCCTCTCTTTGATTACCTGAAAAGTGGCAGGTGGTAATACCAATTTCTTGGGTTTGGAGAAGAATTCAATGAGACTGAGGTCCACTCAGGTCCAAGTACTAGCTCCCCTGGAACCCGCCCTGGCCTGCTGGGCAGGGGAGTGGTCCGGAGCAGCCGGGGACTCACCAGCTCCTTCAACTCCCGCTGCCGGTCACACAGCTGCTCATACATGCGCTTCCCCACGTCTGTGCTCTCCAGGGTTGAGATGATCTGCAGTTGGGTGTCGTTGTTGTCAATGATGTTGTATTCCAGCATCAAGCACAGGATCTGCCCAGAACCACAGTGGTGCATTATGGACCCGGCCTGCCACCCCAGCTAAGCACACTCTGTGCATCCCAAGGGTCTTGTTTTGAAAACCAGCAACCCCACTCTCCCCTCTCCGAAGCCCTGGCTGTGTGAGGTTGGGCAAATCACCTGCCCAACTTCCTGCCTGTGCAATGGTAGCACCAGTGCCCACGCACTGAGGTTCTCCGGGTTCAAACGTCAAAGGACATGGGAGTCTCCCAGGCGTCTGCTTACCGTGTTGTGTCTGGACACGGAGCAGGCCCCTGAGGATGTCTGCAGGCCCCTAAGCACTGGTGGAAAGCCACACCTCTTTCTCCCCCCAGTTTCTTCCCCAGTGGCTGTCACAAAGCAGGTGTTCAAGCTCATAGAACGGCTCGCAGCCCTGGGCCCATCTACCACACACAGCTCCAGAGACGGCCTCGTGACTGTACATGTGGCTCACCTGCCTGGGAGTCAACATGCCTGACAGCCCTGCCTCTGACATTCCCTTTCCAATGACTTATTTTTATTTATTTGTTTATTTTTGAGATGAGGTCTTACTATGTCGCCCAGGCTAGTTTCGCCCCCCTGGGCTCAAGCGATCCCCCTACCTCAGCCTCCTGAGTTGCTAGAACTACAGGTGCATGCCATGGTGCTCAATTCTCCTAGCACTTCTCACTCGCCAAGGAACGGTCACTCAGCCCAAGCTTTTCACAGCACCTCTTGTCTGTCTCCTGTCTCCCTGCTCAACCCTCCCCCATGGCCTCCGAATCCCTGTCACAGGACAGCCTAGACTAAATCCAAACTCCTTCCCAGCACCTCTGGGTACCCAGAAGGCTCTTCATGCACATCCACCCACATCCCAGACCTCTTGCCCCTTGGTTCCCTGTGTTCCAGCCACCCTGGCCCTCCCTGGTGCAGGACTTCAGCCCGGGCTGTCCCCACAGCCTGCTCAGCTCCCACCTTCCCGCTGCCTCTTCCCCAGGGCTCACATCTCCCCCAACTCTCATTTCCATGGGAGCTCCCATGGCTTTGCCCCGCCTGCCAACTCTTCGATGCTCTTCCCACTGAGGGTGAAGTCTAGCTCCCACGCCTTTGACTGAGGGCCGGCCACAGTGACTCACTGCCAGCAGTAGGATGTGGCAGAAGTGATGCCGCCTGCCTTCCAAGGGAGGCTAAGTTAAAAAGTGATAAGGCTTCTGCCTTGGTTCCCTTGGGACAGTCGCTCTGGGAGTCCCAGGCTTCTGGGGACTTTGGAGCATGCAGGGAGAGAGAGGAGCAGCAGCAGGTGAGGGGTGGCCTGCAGGGCTGGGTGTGTGTGTTCTAGGCAGGTGGGCAGACTACCCGGACGCCATGAGGTGGAGAGTGTGGCTGAGAAGCCCCACCCCGCAAAACCCTCAGTGTCTGAGGCCTCTCAGGCCAATGCAAGAAGCCTTGGGGCTCATCCAACCTGGCCCCATCCGACTAATGAGGCCCCAAGTGAGAAGTGCGTAGCTGTGCCCAGGCACCCCAATGCCCATGTGCGAAATAAATGAGCGATCTTGTTTTAAAGCCCTCACTTAGGGGTGGTTTGTTACACAGCAATAGATGAGCAGAACAGAAGCAACCCCAACCCCACCGATCCATGGATCAGCTGGATCACACCAGAAACAAATATACTGTGTGATGAAGGCTCGAGGCTCCCGCTAAGCTCAGGGCGGCCGGGACTGCATGCCTCGCCCACTGCCCCCCGTGCCTCGCCCACTGCCCCCCGTGCCTGCAGCAGCTCCTGGCTCCCAGCAGATGCTCTATCAGCAAGGACAAGGGACGGGGAGCCAGCCATCCCGCTAGAGACCCCGACCAGCTCCTTACCTCCACCATGGTCTGGTTCCCCCTCAGTGCCAGGAGCATGCAGGGACCCAGCTTGTTTTCCGCCAGGGAGAGCAGGAATTTTTTGGTCTTGTAACAGGAGCCCATGAGGATGTGCACCTGTGAGGCAAGAAGGCCCAGGTGAAGGGACAGAGACACCCAGTGCCAGCCTCCAGCATGCCGGCAGGAAGTGAGCCCAAGAGTCACTGAACAGACCTGCCTACACGCTGTCCGAATGGCCAGTGTTCTAGGATCACCAGGCCCCCAGGGGATGCAAGAGATCCTTCCCCCGCACACGGTCTAACCCAGATGAACCCTGAGGACGCTACGCTGAGTGGAATAAGCCAGTCGCGAAAGTCACGTTCACGATACCTCTTTTCATTCTGTCTTTTGCCTTTTACGGTTTTTAGTAGGACCTGATTTAACTGCAAGCCCCATCTCAGCAAGGGTATCTTTTGTATAAATTTATAATACTAAACGCAGTAAAAGCTGACTAGAGTGCAATTTAAAGTCTATTGATTGAAACAAATGTAGCCCTTGCTATTTTTATTTTTTCCTCGCTCTATTGTCCAGGCTGGAGTGCAGTGGTGCAATCTTGGCTCACTGCAACCTCTGCTTCTTGAGTTCAAGCAATCCTCCCACCACAGCCTCCCTAGTAGCTAGGGTTACAGGCATGCACCACCATGCCTGGCTAATTTATTTGTATTTGTAGTAGAGATGGGGTTCACCATGTTGGCCAGGCTGGTCTTGAATTCCTGATTTCAAGTGATCCGCCCGCCTTGGCTTCCCAAAGTGCTGGGATTATAGGCGTGAGCCACTGTGCCCGGCCCTTGCGTTTTTTAAGTATGTGTAACAGAGTCTCTAAATATGTAATCTCCTGCCATTATAAAAGTTCTGATGTTTTAAACACCGATTACGTTGAAGTTTTAAGCAGAAGGATGACTCCGACTCCACTTACATGAGGTGCCTGGATAGGGAAATTCGGAGACAGAAAGGAAAAGTGGCTGCCAGGGACCGAGGACGAGAGGAAGGGGGAGTGAGTGTGTAATGGATGCTGAGTTTCAGTTTCGGAAGATAAGAACGTTCTGGAGATGAACGGTGGTGATGGTTGCGTAACAACGGGAATGTCTTTAATGTCACCGAACAGTGTGCTTACAGATGCTAACTTTTACATTACGTGTATTTTACTGCCAAAACCAAAAAGGCCCCCTTCCCTGCTCCCCTTGGGAATCTGCTGACAGTCGATCCTTTGAATTCCTGGCACTGCTGGAACCGGGCAGAAACTTCTAGGCAGGCTTTGCAAGGGGGGTGTACATCTCGGGGTAGGGGACGTGATGAAGCCCAGACACCTCTGCCAAGCCCGCTGTGAGCTCGGAACGGTGTTTTGGGAGACTGCCTGCCCCAGGAATCCAAGAATTGGCACATCCTGCTCCCTCCCGGGTTATATGTTGGGCGGTCTTTTTTTCTGATGCATGGGTGATGGGGGCCCAAGGGGAGGGGTCCCCGGCCACCAGGGCTTGGGGGAGGCCTGGACATCCCACTGGCTTTCCTCCAACTTCACACAATGGCAAATGCCCTTGGCGGTGGAGAAAGCAGCCTCATCGAGGGGCCGGCTTCCAAGCCATGCGTCTCCATGGCAACAACACACTTCCATCCAGTGGCTGCCTGCTTCCTTCTTTGTGTGTATTTTTTCCGCTCCATCATGAACAGCTCTGGCATACCAATGCAACCTCTCGGGCTGGGAAGCCGCCAGCTCCCTGAGCCTTCTTGCACCGAATCCCCACACTGTAGGGTGGGGGTGGGGCTGCTGAGCGTTGCTATGGTGAAGCTGTGACATCAGCGGAGAACCCGAGTGGTGACCGAGAGCACAAGAGAGGTGGTGCAGGCTGGCAGTGGTAGTCACATTCCTAGATGCGCAGGGCCCTGAGAGGCCTGGGGTGGCAGGCAAGGAGTGGAGAGGGAGTGCATGAGGCAAAGGGCCTAAAAATAAGCCCCTTTCAAGAAGCTTCCAGGGGTAGCGCCTCAATTTGTCATCACTGCACAAACATCTTTGCTAAGTTCAGTACGGAGAGCCAAACCAGCCACCCAGCAGAGACGAGAATCACCACTGGCGTCATTTCTGAACAGCGACTGTGCCGGCCCACTGGGCGCCCTGCATCTCCTGTTGCATGCAATCGCTATGGTAACCGCGAGGGGTCAATGCGATGCTCCTGGACGAGCGGCTGAAGCTGGCAGAGGCAAATTACCAGCCCAAGTGTGGGAGCACCAGTGACCAGTAAATGGAGCTGGTTTTCTCAGCAAGTGGAGTCAGTGAGGCTGCTGGCCACTAGGGTGCAGCATCTGCCCTGGGGGAGGAAGAGTCTGGCCCTTTACTCCTGAAAGCATGTGGACCTGGCCAAGGAAGGGCTTGGAAACAGAAGGCCTGTGTGACCCCAGGCACGCCACCGAACCTCTCTGGGCCTCTGTTTCAACAGAGATGTAATTCAGCAACAAGGATGCTGTACCGATTAAAAAGGATAGTGCACATGAAGTGATGGATACAATGCCGGGCACAAAGAAAGTCATCACGGATTCAGCTGTTGGTTTGGTGACCTCAGACCGCACATGATGGTGGGGACAATCACCCTGACTGGGACACCTCCTTGTAAGGATTAAACAAGCTGGTGGACCTGCAGTGCTTTCCAGAATCCCTGGTCCTACTGGGCACTCAATCCCTTGTAGGAACATAACCATGACAATGAACTGTGTGACCTTAGGCAGTAACGCCCCAGGCTTTAGCTGCCTTGGGTATAAAATGGGGCAACGACATGTGTCCTCTTCTCACTGAGCTGTGAGAGACGGAGTGTAACTGGGATGCCAAGTACTTGGCTTGGAGCCTCAGATAAGAAATGAGTAAGTGACGGTCACAGCCACCACCACCACCTTCATGACCAGCACTGTGTAAGCCTGGAAACTCCAGGGCTGGGTCCAGGTGATGGGCGCAGCTGTTTTACTAGTCAGGCATGGCAAGCCCAGGGCCCCCTGGAAGTCGCCCCACTGGGGTCTCACTGCATACCATGCTGGCGAACAGCTCCCCGTCATCGTCACAGGCCACTCCTCCGGGGCTGTAGAGCTGGAACCAGCCATCTTTGCCGGCCCGCACACTCAGCAGGCATGAGTGGACCTGCCAGACAGGGGAAGACACAAGTGTGAGCTGCACGCAGCCCTGGTGACGAGGGCGACCGCGATCTGCACACACGAATGGGAAAGGCTCGGGCAAGTCCCGCAGTCAAGAAACCCGCTTGTTTCCTCCAGCAACCCCCCAGCCTTCCACCAAATGCCATGAAAGGTCTTTTGGGGAACACCGTGGCCCCACACCCTGGGGGATTCTGGCTACTGGCTGGCAGTTGCACAGGAGGGAGGGCAGGCCCTGGCTTGACAGGCTGATCTGAATGAAGCGGGCCTGCGGCTGCACCAGGCAGAGATGTCCAGAGCAACCGCCCACAGTCAGCCCCCTTTCCCCTTCTCCTGCGCCTTTTCCCTTCTGCTATGCCTTCCTCTAGACGGGGCCCTCTCCTGGGTCTCCGTCCTCTGTCCGGTTCTCCGTCCCCCTCTCTCTGTGTTTCTAACTCCTCTCCCGTGCTCTCTGCCCTCTCGCTAGAAACCTCTCCCTGCTATCTGTCTGCCGTTCTGCTGCCCCCAGCACCGACTCTCCCTCTTGGGTGTCTGCCTTCTTCCCTTTCTGGACTTGTGTGGGCACCATCCTCCCCTCCAGGTATCTGCCCTGCTAAGCTCTCTCTCTCTCCCCTCTTCTTGGGGACTCTGCCACCCTCTCTCGTTAGGTCTCATCCCCACTTCCTTCCCTGAGTCTTTGTCCCTCTCCACTGAAGGATCTCTGTCCATGGCTGGGGGCGGTTTCAGTGCCAAAAGCAGAGCTCTCACATTCCTTCCCAGAGCTGTGTGTCTGTGTGGATGGGCCTGCTTGTGCATGTGAGCACACATGTGTGAGCGTATGAGAGGAATTCCACAACCACTCTGGCCCCTGCTGTGATTACACAGAGAGAGAGGGAAGGAGGGAGAGGGGGAAAAGCGGCGAGAGTGAGGGAGAGAGAGCATGAGAGCGAGAGTGCGCACAAAACACAAAGGACTTTTCCCCACCTCCTCCCGTCCTCGGAAGAAAGCTGAGAGAAGTTCCTCATTATTTCCTTTAGGAAAGGACAATTTGCTGCCAAGAATCAGTTACCCACAGATACTAAACTGATCACAACCCACACATGAGCACACAGAAAACAAAGGCAGTGGCTTTTATTTTTCCCTCTGAGCTGTAAGAATATCAAGGGTTTACTTACTGACTTCAAAGCAATAAGGACTTAGGAGTATAAGATGCTATTCAACAAATACAGCAAATAATTTTAAAGGAAACAACTTTGGCTTCATTTAGGAAGGTGTGAAGGTAGGAGGGAAGGGAGAAAGAAGAGTGAGGAGGAAAAGGGAGACAGAATCAGCAGAGAAAAGAAAGAGGCAAACAGGAGAACAAGGGCCTGGGTGTGGGACTTTGGCCAGGGGAGCTGGCTCCTTCCAGACCTGCAGGTCACTTGGGGCCTCATGCACGTTACCCGAGTTTGAAAATTACCCTCCCAGCAGCTGGCCCTGCCTCTCTACTCCGAGAAGCAGCTGGTACCACTTTTGTTCTCCAAACGTCAAAGTCTGGGTTTGAATAAAGGCTCAGTTCCCAGGAGAATTCTGAGATGCTGTCTTCACAGGTGGCAAGGAATGACTTAAGTTTTAGAAGAAGAATGGAGACACTCACTGGTCCCTGACATTTAAAAGCACCATATCCACCATTTCTCCTTTTTCCCTCCATGCCTGAGGATCCCTTGGGGAAATGGGTGTTTAGAATTGGGGTGTTTTGGAACTAGATTCTTCAAGACCCCTCCAGAACTAGGTTTTTCAGTGTGGCCTGGAGACCAGTCCCTCAGAACCACTTGGGATGCTTGTTCAAAATGCGTCAAAATGCATATGCTTGGCTCCACCCAGGCCCCATGAGCTGGAACCAGGAAGGAATGTAGGGGTGGGCGGGGGGGTCTGCCTTTTGAACAAGCTACTCAGGTAATATAGTTTGAGAACAGTTATCTAGAACTTCTGGAATTACAGCCTGATAAACTGCGGGTTCTGAGTCAGAGAGACCCACCATGGTTGGACACGACAAGACCTTGGGGTCTATGTGTCCTCAGATTCCTCTCAAACACCATTTTCCACCCTCCAGACTAAGGTCCAGTTTGATCCATTTAGCTAAGTCCAATCAGTTCACTACCACCTTCTCCAGGAAGCCTCCTGGGGAGGGCTCCACGGAGAATAACGCCCTCTGTCCTCTGCCTGTCCTTCCCCCCCCTGTTCTGCTGGGAGCACGAGTCTAGGTCTGTCCTCAACTGGGAGTCAGGTCCCTACCACACCAGAACTCATGCACACAGAAGCAGGCTGTGAGCATCTCAGGGCACAGCACACAGCGCAGTGAGCTGGTTATCAGCACCAGGCTCCAATCCTGCCTCAGTCGTGAACAAGCCGTGCAACACTGGCAATACTATAGAAGATACTCATAGGGACGCTGTGAGGATGAGAAAAGGAACGTGTCTGACCCGGGGTATAGCACCTCATAAAGGACAGCTGCTGCTGCTGCTACTACTATCAGGTGACGCAGGCCCAGGGCTACGGGCTGGCTTCCTTGCCCATCTAGGTCCCTGCCCATGTGCACAGGCTTGGGGGCAGAAGGCAGAAGGCTGCCCTCTCCCCGGAAGGCCAGCTTTGGTGAGGGACACAGCAGCCCTTCAGGGAAGCCCTTGGCCACCACGACCAGGAAATAAAAACCCAGCTCTGATCCCAGCTCCGATTCCTTGCTCTTCCCAATGATTCACATAATAGCAGAACCAGACAGGACCAAAATGCTGCCTCAGAGCTGGCTGGGAGCTGCCATGCCAGCCCAACCCGAAATCAAGGCCTCGGCTGTGGGGAGAAACCACCAGCCAGTGGAAAACCACCCCTGGTGAGCCGGCGTTTACAGTAAAACACTGACATCACAGGCTGGGCTCTGCACCAGGCGGGGCTGTGTTTCCGCACAGGCAATGGGTCTCTGAAAGTTGTTCCGAATGCCTGTCGCTGACAAGGAGGCCCCACCAGAGCTTCGGAAGGCCTCTGAGGGGCCCTCGTGCATCCTGCTGTCCCGAGACAGTGGGCCTGAGACGCAGAAAGAAAGGCCTCACCTCTTGCCGGGGGTCTTCGGCGAACCTCTGAATCACGTACTTCAGTTCCCTGAAACAGACGAGGCGGCCAGAGTTACTGCCGGGGTCTGGGACTGAGTGGGAGGTGTGGGAAGGGGAGGGGATGGTGTCAAGCAGGAATGGGCCAGGGAGCTGGGCAAGCTGCTGGATCCAAGCCGGTGGATCAGGGATGCCAAGAGAAGCCACCACTGCCTCCCAGAATGCACGTGCCACGGAGGGAAGACCTCAGGACGGAGGCCGTGCGTGCCAGAATGGAATGAGGGCGGTGCCCAGAAACTCACTTGGTGAACTTCTCGTGTGCGAGAGCTCTGTAATAAAAACAGGGGAAAACACGGCAGTTAGCAGAAGCGTCGGAAACAGCACAGTGTTCCCAAGATTAACCTCTGGGGACGTCTAGACTTTATGTCTGATTCAAAGAATGAAGAGGAATTTGAGTGAAATGCCAATATTTTGTCCCCACTCAAAGCTCCAAAACAAAGGCCTTCTTTGAGGAGGTGACAGATCATAGCAGCAGGAACAGACTGGGCCCCCCATTCCCAAAACTTCCCTAGGCCCACACCTGTGAACAAGAGGGGCTAAGCTGCTGCCTGAGCACGTGTGGGTGCACGTGGGCTCCAGGGACCCAGGTGTGTTCATTAATTGTTCCACAATTAAGGCAGGTGGCACTCATTACTGCACACATCAGTGGCCATCAGGGACCATTCTTCTAAGCCAGCTGCCACAGCCAAGAGCACCCAGGCCTATGGGGACAGGGGCTGGGGCCAAAGACGTCACGACTCTGCCGAGACTGAGTGCCTCTTAGGAGTTGGATTTCTCTGGTCTCAAGTCCTGGGACCCTCGGGGACTGGCCAAGCCAGCAAATGGGGCAATTACCGCGTGTAATGTGCCCTTACAGAGGCAGCGTTTCATAAACACGCTCACTAATCAGCTCCTTGGAGAACCCCAGCCGCCTCCCGAGGCTGGCTCCCTCCAACCTCTCGAAAGAGACCTGGAGGCATTTCAGGGCCTGGTTATTCTGACAAAGCCTTCTCTTCAGGCCATTATCCACCAGAAAGCGTTCTCTCTGGTTTCCAGTGATCACTTCAATACGGTGCTAGGGGCCGGCAAGGGAGAGGCAGAGGGTCTGTCTCTGGCCAGGTTTGCTGCGGAGCCTGAGCTGAGCATTGTAACGGGCGTAGTCAGAGTGCTTCCAGCATCTCAGTGCGGCACAGCGAGCAACTCCACGTGCATTATCTTTTGATTCTTACTATCGCCCTTGGAAGAGGAGCGGCAGGTATTACGGTTCCCATCTGGTGCATAATAAAAAATGCTAACTGCGCGGCCTGCCAGGCGCCGTGGGGAGGGCTCTGTTTGCATTCTTAGCTCATGAATCCTTGTGACAATGCAGTCAGACAGCTCCTACAACGTCCCTGTTCTCCTGAGGTCTCCATTTTTCTGAGGAGGGGAGGTGTGCCTCCTCAGGGGTCCCACAGCTGACAACATGGCTGAGCTAGGACCGACGTCTCCAGGGTCTTCCCACTGTGACTCGGCTTCCCCATAACATGACTGGTCCCCCACTAAGGCCTTGGTGGACAACTGAGGTTTGCCTCACAGGTGGGAGGGCTCCGGGGATGCGCATGGGACTTACTCTTTGGGGAATGGAATGGGTTGAAGCAAACTGGCCAGAGACGGTCTCCAGTCATCATAGTCCGACCTAGAACGAGAGAGGGTGACAGTCAGCTTTGGTTGGGACAAGGAGAGGTTTACGGCACTGTCCCAGGTGGGCCAAAAGATGGGATGAGAGCCTGGCAGGAAGTCAGTGGCACCGACTCCTCCACCTACTCCCACCTCCAGGATGAGCAAGTCAATGTTCTCAGCGTGGCCACGAGGACTCACAACCAGGCCTGTGCAGAGACTTCCTCATGGCACCCGAGGGCGTGAGCTATCTATTCCTCAGACTTCACAGTGGCCCCTGAACCAAGGCTACATGATCATTGTTCATTCCCTCTTTGGGACCATTAGGGGGTGTTTTGGGCTGAACTTTGCCCCCTACTCATATACTGAAGGTCTGTCCCCCAGTACTTCAGAATGCGACTGTACTGGGAGATACAGCCTTTAAAGAGGTGATGAGGTTACAATGAGGCTGAAGACAGATGTCCTTAGAAGAAGAGGAAACACGGACACGCAGAGCAGAGACCAGCCAGGACTCAGTGAGGAGACCGCTGTCTGCAAGCCAGGAGAGAGGCCTGCAGAGAAACCAGCCCTGCCCACACCTTGATTTCAGGGTTGTGCCTTCCCGAACTGAGAGAAACACGTTTGTTGTGTAAGCCACGAGGTCGATGGTACTTTATAGCAGTCCTAGCAAACTAACGTAGGGGGCTTAGGCTGGGACCCTGGGGCCATTCTCACCTTTCAGTGATCAGAATTGACTGGAAATTCTATACACGGATTCATAAAAAATAAACACTCCATGTTGTGTGTTTGTAATTTGGATCAAACCTCCTGATTTATTGGATTCCTTTTTTTTCTTTTTAAAAATTTATTATTATTATTATTTTTTTTTTTTGATATGGAGTCTCGCTCTGTCGCCCAGGCTGGAGTGCAGTGGCCAGATCTCAGCTCACTGCAAGCTCCGCCTCCCGGGTCTACGCCATTCTCCTGCCTCAGCCTCCCGAGTAGCTGGGACTACAGGCGCTCGCCACCTCGCCCGGCTAGTTTTTTGTATTTTTTTGGTAGAGACGGGGTTTCACCCTGTTAGCCAGGCTGGTCTTGATCTCCTGACCTCGTGATCCGCCCGTCTCGGCCTCCCAAAGTGCTGGGATTACAGGCGTGAGCCACTGCGCCCGGTCTAAAAATTTATTATTATTATTATTATTATTTGAGACAGTCTTACTCTGTTGCCCAGGCTGGAGTGCAATGGCATGATCTCAGCTCACTACAACCTCCACCTCCTGAGTTCAAGTGATTCTCGTGCCTCAGCCTTCCGAGCAGCTGGGATTATAGGCATGCGCCACTATGCCAAGCTAATTTTTTGTATTTCTAGTAGGGATGGGGTTTTGCCATGTTGGCCATGCTGGTCTTGAACTCCTGGCCTCAGGTGATTCGCCCGCCTCAGCCTCCCAAAGTGCTGGGATCAGCCGGGTGTGGTGCCTCATGTCTGTAATCCCAGCTGCTCAGGAGGCTGAGGCAGGAGAACTGCTTGAACCTAAGAGGCGGAGGTTGCAGTGAGCTGAGATCACCCCACTACACTCTAGCCTGGGCAACAGAGCGAGACTCCGTCTCAAAAAAGTAAATAACCCAAAAAAGTAAATAACACCTGCTGGGATTACAGGTGTGAGCCACCACACCTGGCCTTGGTGCATACTTTTATTTTTGCTTTCAGACAACAGCTTTTCTTCTTTTCTAAGAGTTGATGCTAAATACCTAGGAATCCAACTTATAAGGGGTATGAAGGATCTCTTCAAGAAGTACAAACCACTGCTGAACGAAATAAAAGAGGACACAAGCAAACAGAAGAACATTCCATGCTCATGGATAGGAAGAATCAATATTGTGAAAATGGCCATACTGCCCAAGGTAATTTATAGATTCAATGCCATCCCTATCAAGTTACCAATGAGTTTCTTCACAGAATTGGAAAAAACTACCTTAAAGTTCACATGGAATCAAAAAAGAGCCCACATTGCCAAGATAATCCTAAGCCAAAAAAACAAAGCTGGAGGCATCACGCTACCTGACTTCAAACTGTACTACAAGGCTACAGTAACCAAAACAGCATGGTACTGGTACCAAAACAGAGATATAGACCAATGGAACAGAACAGAGCCCTCCGAAATAATATCACACATTTACAACCATCTGATCTTTGACAAACCAGACAAAAACAAGAAATGGGGAAAGGATTCCCTATTTAATAAATGGTGCTGGGAAAACTGGCTAGCCATGTGTGGAAAGCTGAAACTGGATCCCTTCCTTACACCTTATACAAAAATTAATTCAAGATAGATTAAAAACTTAAATGTTAGACCTAAAACCATAAAAGCCCTAGAAGAAAATGTAGGCAATACTATTCAGGACATAGGCATGGGCAAGGACTTCATGACTAAAACACCAAAAGCAATGGCAATAAAAGCCAAAATTGATAAATGGGATCTAATTAAACTAAAGAGCTTCTGCACAGCAAAAGAAACTACCATCAGAGTGAACAGGCCATCTACAGAATGGGAGAAAATTTTTACAATCTACCCATCTGACAAAGTGCTAATATCCAGAATCTACAAGGAACTTCAACAAATTTACAAGAAAAAATCAAACCACCCCATCAAAAAGTGGGCGAAGGGTATGAACAGACACTTCTCAAAAGAAGACATTTATGCAGCCAACGGACACATGAAAAAATGCTCATCATCACCGGCCATCAGAGAAATGCAAATCAAAACCACAATGAGATACCATCTCACACCAGTTAGAATGGTGATCATTAAAGAGTCAGGAAACAACAGGTGCTGGAGAGGATGTGGAGAAATAGGAACACTATTACACCGTTGGTGGGACTGTAAACTAGTTCAACCATTGTGAAAGACAGTGTAGCGATTCCTCAAGGATCTAGAACTAGAAATACCGTTTGACCCAGCCATCCCATTGCTGGATATATACCCAAAGGATTATAAATAATGCTGCTACAAAGATACATGCACATGAATGTTTATTGCAGCACTACTCACAATAGCAAAGACTTGGAACCAACCCAAATCTCCATCAATGATAGACTGCATTAAGAAAATGTGGCACATCTACACCAAAGAATACTATGTAGCCATAAAAAGGATGAGTTCATGTCCTTTGTAGGGACATGGATGAAGCTGGAAACCATTGTTCTGAGCAAACTATTGCAAGGACAGAAAACCAAACACCGCATGTTCTCTCATAGGTGGGAATTGAACAATGAGAACACTTGGACACAGGGTGGGGAACATCACATACCGGCACCTGTCATGGGGTGGGAGGAGGGGGAGGGATAGCATTAGGAGATATACCTAATGTAAATGATGAGTTAATGGGTGCAGCACACCAACATGGCACATGTACCCTAGAACTTAAAGTATCAAAAAAAAAAAAAAAAAAAGAGTTGATGCTAATGATGGTAAAAACGATGACAATAATAACAGCAGCTCTGATGTCATGGAGAGTTTCTTTTTTTTTTTTTTTTTTTTAATTTATTTATTATTATTATACTTTAAGTTGTAGGGTACATGTGCATAACGTGCAGGTTTGTTACATATGTATACTTGTGCCATGTTGCTGTGCTGCACCCATCAACTCGTCATTTACATCAGGTATAACTCCCAATGCAATCCCTCCCCCCTCCCCCCTCCCCATGATAGGCCCCGGTGTGTGATGTTCCCCTTCCTGAGTCCGAGTGATCTCATTGTTCAGTTCCCACCTATGAGTGAGAACATGCGGTGTTTGGTTTTCTGTTCTTGTGATAGTTTGCTAAGAATGATGGATTCCAGCTGCATCCAAGTCCCTACAAAGGACTCAAACTCATCCTTTTTTATGGCTGCATAGTATTCCATGGTGTATATGTGCCACATTTTCTTAATCCAATCTGTCACTGATGGACATTTGGGTTGATTCCAAGTCTTTGCTATTGTGAATAGTGCTGCAATAAACATACGTGTGCATGTGTCTTTATAGCAGCATAATTTGTAATCCTTTGGGTATATACCCAGTAATGGGATGGCTGGGTCATATGGTACATCTAGTTCTAGATCCTTGAGGGATCGCCATACTGTTTTTCATGGAGACTTTCTACACACACTTCATTATGCTAAGGGCTTTACCTTAGTTCATTTACTCTTTATAAGAGCACAATAAAGTCAATGTGACTAACCCCACTTAACAGATGAGGAACTTGAGGCTCAGAGGTTCAAGGTCACATGGCCGTGGCGAAAGAGAAGTCAAATACAAGCTTCTGTGATGGCAGAGCCTTGGCTCTCACCAGCCCTGAAAGACCACAGCTGGGATCTTAGCAAAAGCCAGCGCCTGCTTGGGTAAGGAAGGAGGGCTAAACCTCAGTTAGAGCAGGTGCGGGAAGCACCGCGCTGTTCACCTGACTTCACTTAATCCTTTCACGAGACAGCCTTCTTCCTGTGTGAACAGGCAGCGGGAGAGGTCAGTTATCCACTCCGAGTCATCTACACAGCTAGGAAGGGGTAAGGCTGGACTCAGAACCTGGTATTTGAGGCTCTACCACACCACGGTGTGTGGTGAAGCCAGGCACCAGGGTGTCACTCTCGTCCAACCCTGGGAAGACCACTGTCCCACAACAGAACAGTATTAGCACTGCTGATAAGGTAGATGCAATTCGCACCATGCTGCCTATACACCGGGGCTTGAACCAAGGGCACTTCCTGTGTTCGCTCATGGGATCTGCCCAGAGGACCCTGTGTGGTGAGTCCAAATGACGGACAAGGAGCAATATGGAAATTCACTGACTGTGACCACAGGGCTGTGACACAGCCAGGCCACAGCAGGGAAGTAATAGCTTCGGGAGTTTCCTGAGGCCCAACAGGCTGCTTCCCAACCAGCTACCAGCACAGCTTCATAAACAGGGAGTTTTTTGGCCAACTCTTGCCCCAAAAGCTAGGAGCGTCCAGAGAACTCTCCGGCGTCTCAGTCTGAGTACAGATGGGCTTGTATCACACAGCAGAGCACTCACACACGGCCCCCAGAGACTGCAGTCATGACAACCCCTATTTTACAGACGACAAAAATGAAGCTCAGAGCTGTTTGTGATTTCCCACAAGTCACCAGCAAGTGGCTGAGATCTGACCTCAGGTGCTTCTAAGACCACGATCGGTCCTCTCTGCTCCAGCACCTGCACTGTGTTTATAACCAGTTCCCCCACCTGGGTTCCGGATCTCTCTAGCTGTAGCGACTCTGCTGGAAAACAAACCCAGAGGTAGTCAGTTCTCGCCTAAGCCAGGCCTGGGCACCTCTGAGGGCCCAAAGCTTAAAACCCTGACACATAAAGTGAGGGGTGGCCGCTGGAGCAGTCCCCACCCGAATCACAGAGCTGTCCCTGGGTGCTCCCAAGCCTCTGACCATCTTGCCTCGGACCACCCCAGGGAGGGGGCCAGGTCTCATCTCTGAATCCCCCATGTGGGGCCCTGGGCCAGGTGGATGGCTGGTGCTTGGGAGGGAACTGCTGAACCCAAGACCCAGTGCACACTGGGACTGGGCCAATGACGGAGCCTGGGGCCTGTGATTGGCTTCCGAACAGAAGGGATATTGAGTCTCCATCTGGGGGACTAGCATGTGCCACTAGGTGCCAAGATCGAGTGGGATGCCGATTAAGATCCTGGCTTGGACTGGGGCAGGAGGTGGGATCTGAACCCTTGTCCAGTGGCCCATGTTGGGGAGGTGCTGCAGAGAGATGCCCCACTGATACCTGGGCACCACCCACGGGAGAGGCCAGCGGGTGCTCAGACCTGGGCTGGGCAGAGGGGTGGTCCCGGGACCCCTACCCACATACAACTCACCACAGATGCACTGTGTATCAGTTTGTGTGCTGTGTGTATAACTGTGCCCTACATAGAAACATCTCTAAAAAGAAAGAAAAAGTTAAAAAAAAAAAGTAAGCCAGCAAGGACAAATGTTCACTCCCATCGACAATGAGCCGTTTAGATAACCCCTGAGCGAGGGCGTTTCCTGCCCCACCTTCCTCCAAATAAACCCACGATAGCGTGCGTGGCAGCCTTCAAACCCCGATCACACCCTGGAAGCTTCTGAGGAAAAGCTCTGATGCCAGGCGCAGAGAAAAGAATGACCAGGAAAGCCTGTTGCCTGAGATAAGTCCTGACTGTGATGCCAGCAGCCGCTCACTCACTGCTTACCCAACTTGCTCCCTTAATCCCCAGAGTGGTACATGAGGGCAGAGGGTGCTGGTGAGGAAGCTGAACTCTGCGCCTGGGAGGCAGGACGAGGACTGAGAGCAGGTCCACTGGACTGCCATGCTCAAGGGCGGAAGGCCCAGGTGCCACGCGGCCTGGGGGTCTCAGAGCTGCCTGAGGCCTGTCAGGCGCATGTCAGGATGCGGAGACCCCTTTACGTCCCCGTATTCACACGCTCCCTTCCAAGGGGTCACCTGTCGTTGCAGCTAGCTTGTGTTCCCTCCAGAAGAATCACTTTCCTCCTTTCCTCCCACCTGTCCCTGACTCATGGTTTCCAGAAAACGGAAATTCAGTTGACAGCAAACCTCGTGTGCAGCGCCTGCCACATGCCATGTGCTCTCCAAGGGCTCCCCATGCGTCAGCCCGTGCAGCAATCCCAGCAACTCGGCTGGGCGGGTGCTTTTGGCACCCCCATTTTATAGGCAGGAAAACGGAAACACAGTGAGGGACTGCCCTGGCCCCAGGCCACACAGCTGGTGAGAGCTGGGGTCTGAACCTGGGAGCCTGGCCGTAGCGTCTGTGTTCTACCATCTCAATAACAACGTCTCACAAGGAGGGTGGCCCGGCTCACACCTGAGGAGGACGACGATTTCCCCATATCACAAGGGCACTGGTGGGCACATGGTGGCTTGTGCCTATAATCCCAGCACTTCAGGAGGCTGAGGTGGGAGGATCGCTTGAGGCCAGGAGTTCAAGACTAGCTTGGGCAACATAAAGAGATCCCATCTCTAAAAAGAAAGAAAAAGTTAAAAAAAGAAAAAAGTAAGCCAGGCAGGTGGTGTGCACCTGTAGTCCCAGCTACTTGGGAGTCTGAGGTGGGAGAATTCCTTGAGCCCAGGTGTTCGAGGCTGCAGTGACCTGTAACTGTGGCACTGTACTCCAGCCTCGGTGACAGAGTATCTTAAAAAACGAAAGGGAGGGGAGCACTTAGGTTTTTTTTTAACTATTTTTTTTTTTTTTTTTTTGAGACAGAGTCTCGCTCTGTCGCCCAGGCTGGAGTGCAGTGGCGCGATCTCGGCTCAATGCAAGCTCCGCCTCCTGGTTTCACGCCATTCTCCTGCCTCAGCCTCCTGAGTAGCTGGGACTACAGGCGCCCGTCACCACGCCCAGCTAATTTTTTGTATTTTTAGTACAGGCGGGGTTTCACTGTGTTAGTCATGATGGTCTCAATTTCCTGACCTCATGATCCTCCCACCTCGGCCTCCCAAAGTGCTGGAATTACAGGCGTGAGCCACCGTGCCCGGCCATTTGTTTACTTTTAAAATAAAGCATATTCTAGGCAGAAATGTCACGAAATACAGAACTCTAAGGAGATTTGAAGTCACCCACAATCAGAGGAGTCAGGGTCCCCATGGGGAGCTATGAGCCCCAGCAACAGGCCCATGGTCACTTGTCACTCCTGAGCCTGTTCTGTGAACCGTGAGCGTGGTCTGCACTCCCAGGTGCTCAGCCCAGTGGGAGGCTTTGGCCTGTCTGAGGCGGGGTCTGGACAGAAGCCTCCTCCTCTGGGTCTCCCAGCCTGGGGCTCCACTTCCTGGCAGCTCCCACAAGTCCAAGAGGGGTGCAGGGGAAGGAGGGAGAGGGCAAGTGGACTTCCTTGCCTTGGCCCAGACCAGCTTGGAAGTCTGTGACCCCAGTCTGACCAGGTTGGTGGATGAATGGGAGGCGCTGGACACAGGTTATCATGGAGGTGAGGCTGGGTGTCCCCACACTGGCAGGCCCATGAGGAAGGAATGAAGAACCCTCCTGTGCATGGGCCTCTCTGTGACAGGCCTCGGCACAGGCCCCAGTGGCTAGCAGAGTCCCTGCCTTGGGACTGCCCTGGCTCTGGGTGGGCCTGTTATCCTAGGATGGGATGCCTCTGGCCACTGGGGCAGTCTCCCACTTGGCCAAGCCAGGCCTGGGATGGGAGGGCAGGCAGCAGGCAGGGTGTGAGGGACCTGACTGCCCACCCAGGAAGGAGGAAAGAGGGCTGCGCCCTGCCCAGTTCAGGGAGGGAGGGGGTGGGCAGGCAGGCAGGTGCCTGACGCATCCTGCTACCCCAACATGCCTCAGGCATAAGGCACCTGCACATTTAACCCTCCCATGAATGGGGCCTTAGAACCCCCATTTCACAGATGAGAAACGGAGGCCCAGAGAGGTTCAGATACTTGTCAAAGGTCACAGAGCTAATGGGGGACACGCTGGGCCCAAACAAGGCTTTGTGAGTGCAAAGCTCGGGTCTCCTCCCTCACGCAGCTCCGTTGGGATTTTAACCCAGTTCAGAAGATGCCACCTCACCTAGAGCCCTGTGCTGCCCTGTGGACAGGACGCTTCCTGCCGGCCTCGCTGCTCTTCCTGACTCACACAATCTCCCACAAGGTGTGGGCAGAATGTGGTGGCCTCAGGGTGGCCTGATGCTTGGGAAGGCCTGGGGCATGACAAGGCTCATGCGGGAGCACATTCAGACCACTTTGCTCCCACTATGCGACATCTAGAAATATGTGCTCCCTTTAAAGACAAACCAACTGGTCCGGGGATTTGATCCCAGACTGAAAACCAGCGGCTGTTACCCCTGAGGCTGGGATACCTCAGGAAAACTCCCTCCCTCTCCACCTGTGCGGTCATCCCATCCGGGACCTTCCCAGGCCCCACAGCAGATCTGCTAGCCTTAAATGCTCCAGGGACCTTTGAGTTTCTACAGAGTTACCATGTGCTCCAGGAATGAGCAGTTTTAAGTTTCCAAACAAGATGGGCATGGTGGCTCATGCCTGTAATCCTAGCACTTTGGGAGACCGAGGTGGGCAGATCACTTGAGGTCAAGAGTTCAAGACCAGCCTGGCCAATGTGGCGAAATCCTGTCTCTACTAAAAAACACAAAAATTAGCCGGGCTAGGTGGTAGACGCCTGTAATCCCAGCTACTGGGGAGGTTGAGGCAGGAGAATGGCTTGAACCTGCGAGGCAGAGGTTGCAGTGAGCTGAGATCGCACCACTGCACTGCAGCCTGGGCGACAGAGCGAGACTCCATCGCAAAAAAAAAGAAAAAGAAAAAGAAAAAGTAAGTACATATAAGAAAGAACTACCTAGAAGAATCACAGACTTTTTAAGAATTACAAAACAGGCTGGGCACAGTGGCTCACACCTGTAATCTTTGGGAGGCTGAAGTGGGCAGATTACTTGAGGTCAGGAGTTTGAGACCAGCCTGGCCAACATGGCAAAACCCCGTCTCTACTAAAAATACAAAAATTAGCTGGGCTTGGTGGCAGGCACCTGTGATTCTAGCTACTGGGGAGGCTGAGGCAGGAGAATGGCTTGAACCTTGGAGGAAGAAATTGCAGTGAGCGGAACTACTGCAGATAAGTCCCCTGGCCCTGTCTCCCGGTCATTAGGACAACCCCAAATTCATCGGCATTTCCCTGAAATTCCCCAAGGGAGGGGCCTCTTCCAGCTGAGCTGCAGCCCATCAAGGGCTCTTTTAAAATCTAACGTTTGCGAAGAGTCCCCAGCAGTAGATGGGAGCCGATCAGGGCCGATCAGAAGCGCGTCCTACCCCTGTGGCCCCAGTGTGCTGCAGTTCCACACTCTGCCCATCTGAGCTCTACAGCAGCCCCGCTGAGCCCTTGATGTCACTGCTCTTAGCACTTGGCAATACTTAGGTTCAGAGGGACTGAGTACAGGGACCAGTATGGTATTTGGCGTAAAGTCTGGCCTGGCGTAGGTATGCAACAAAAGCTGGATGAAAGAATGAATAAATAGGTGGATAAATGAAGGTGTGAATCACACACAGGTGCCCAGCAGGAAAAGAGCTGGACTCTAAATGACTACAAATCCCAAAGCTCTTCTTCGCCTCCCGAATCTGCATTCTTTCCATCACCCCACCCCGCCTGCACCTCACGCGGTGATTTTTTTTCCA
Source organism: Macaca fascicularis (assembly GCF_037993035.2). Classification (NCBI taxonomy): domain Eukaryota; kingdom Metazoa; phylum Chordata; class Mammalia; order Primates; family Cercopithecidae; genus Macaca; species Macaca fascicularis. The sequence continues at coordinate 77,563,333 of NC_088394.1, read as the reverse complement.
CATCAGCCTCGACCTGCATTTGCAATAGTTTTCCTTTTCAAGGATCTCCAGGAAATTTTTGCAACTTAGGTTACTTTTCAAAAGTGTCAAATTCTAATGATGCAGGGACCTTCCTATGGGAACACGCGGCAACTGATCAGTCCTCCGAGAAGACACGCATTTTACAGACACGAAACCTGAAGCCCAGAGGAGCCAAGAACACTGGCCACAGTTCCACAGCAGCTCAGGCCTGCGGCTGCATTTCCTCAACGCTGAGATGCAAGTTTCCTGCAATCCAGGTGTGCGATGAATGCCATGTGGCTTTTATCCCTCAAAGCACTGTTAGGGAATCAATGACGCATCTCGCTCTCAATAGTATGGTCAAGTGGCGGGAACACAGCTGCATCATAAATGGTGGCTACTCCCGTGGGCCAGGTGTTCACCTCGCAGAGGTGTCTGCTCTGTGCCAGGCACTCAGGGCTGACCCCTCCCATCTCTTTCCCAATGCCAGATGCAGCCATACTTGTGCCACCTCCCAGCCTGGGACCAGAGGCTAGAAAAGATGACCAACCTTCCAAGGTCACAACTAGTATGTGGCACAGGTGGGACTGGAACCTAGCACGGTCTGACTCTGAGTCTGGGCCTTTCCTGATGTATCTCACTTTGGAGCCCTTTGAGCAGCTGGGGGTGTTTGGGTCCAACCAGTTTGAGGCCTCCAATGAGCCAGCAACTGAAGCAGCTGCTGGGCGTGGGGAGGGAAGTTGTTGGGAAAACACAGTTATCAGGCCCAAACGGTGTTGCGCTCCCCCAAGGTGGAAGAGGCTGCTGGAAGCATAATCCCATTTTGTGGAGGTTTTGGGGCTGGGCGTGAGCTGCTCCTCTGCCTAGCCCCATCGAGAACCCCTCCTGGCTTGCCCTGACTGTCCTGGGCCCTTGGCGATGGCCCCGACCCCCACCTGTGCCCTGGCAGCTGGGTGATGTGGGGCAGGCAGGGGGTCTGCACGCAGATGGGGGAGAACAGAGTCCTCATTCATGAGCATGTTTATGAAGAAGGAAATAACGTGTGCCAACTGCGTTATGAAACTCAAACCTTTAGTGCTTAATGAGAAATAGGAGTCAGGCCCAAAACAGCAGAAGGCCCAGAGGTTCATGGTGTTTGTAAAAACCAGCTGGAATTGGGGAGCTGGAGTGGACAGCAGGGCCAGTCTCTGGCCTGGAGGCTTCTATCTCCATCAGAGCAAGGAGACCCCTCCAAAAATCCGGGGAGATGCCCTAACCTGGCTGCCGCTGGGAGAGCTGGCACTTTTCTTTGTCTTGAAGACACTCAGGTCTGTGATGTGTTCTTGGAGACACTCTCTTAGTGGGATCTGGAATTCCACTTGGCTGGGGGTGGAGGTCACTGAATGCAGTTATGCCCTCACCCGACCTCTGCTGCTGGGACCATGAGGCAGGGCTGGTCCTGAACCCCTGGGCACACCCCACCCTTTCCTCTCCGGGGCCACAGTCAGGGCAGAGGAGGCTATGTGGGGACGCTGCCTCCACGATCTCCTTCAAACCAGCAAACGCCACATGACTGTGTGTGCCCATGTGTTCACCTTCGCAGACACCACAGGCCTTGCCAGTAGAGCACAGGGGGCACCCCAAGGTGCCTCCCAGCCATTTCTCCAGCTCACCAGGCCCTCAGAAGCTGCCCTCTGTCCCTCCAGACCCTGAGCAGACTCCAGGAGCAACACACACACGACAGAATGAACAAACGCTGCCCAGCCGCGTGACGACACAGGGCCTCAGGGAAACCCCGCCCACCCACAAAGACAACAGCCCAGGCACCGGGCTGCCAAGTGGTCTCCCTGCAGGCTGAGGGCCCCGGGAGCCCTGGTTCTAGACAGGCATCATGCACTGGATAAATGTGACAACACAGCTGGACCCCCAACCCCTCCGAAAAGTCCAGCAACCACAAGCAGCTGCATCTGAAGGCGCCCATCTCTGGATTCAAAGCTCCTGAGAGTGGCGCAGAGCCTGTTCCGAAGGAAGGAGTTTGTGGAGCGAGCGAGCGGGAGGTGTCTGCTGAGTGTCTGCAGACCTGAGCTTGTCTGTGGAACCACATGGCTCTGTGGGGGGCAGAAGGGAACAGTCAATGAGGTCCCTCAAACTGGGGCTCCTGGAACCAGGTGCTCACGGGTTTGAGATGTGTCAGGAGGAATGTGTGGATGGCAAGGCTGGAGAGACCCTTAGGGGTCACGGATTAAGAACTGTACTCCCCTCTACCTTAGTCACACAACTGAGGTTCAGGGAGCGGGAGGGACAGGCACAGAAGGAGCCAGCTCAGAAGCCACACCACCCAGGGCAGCCCCGGGTCCACGGGTCTCCTACACCCACACACAGGCACACGCAACACCAATGCGCGCACACAGACACCCAGGCACACGGCACAAATACGCAGAGCCACATACCCAAGACAGACTCACACACTCCTGCCCATGACCCCTCACTCACTCAGACACACACATATGCACAGATGCTCACACCCCAAAGACACACGGCATACATGGCTCACACAATACAAACACACATGGGCTCATGCACATACCTCCAAACATATACAGAGAAACACACATGCTCTCCAACCCTAGAGCACAAGTGGTTATACCCACATGCATGCAGCCACAGCCACTCGTGCACAAAACTAGCACAAGTGAGTAGACATACCCACTCTTGTGCATTTAACACACACACACACACCCCTAGAGAGAAATCCACATGCATGCCCACACCCATCTCCTATAAACACCCACACTCAGCAGACCACATGTGCCGTCGCACCCACATCCACCCATGGCCGTTCACGCACACAAAGACACTCACAAGCTCAGAGGATCCCACACACCCAACACACCAGAGATGTCCACATACTCACAGACATACTTGGGAACCCTTGTGCTCCTGCACACCCTGGCAGATGTATCCAGATCCTCACACACACACAAACTCGTGCAGACATATGTACACATGTATGCTTGGGCATGTACCTTACACATGTGCCCAGGCACTCAAGCATACAGGTACAAAGCCACGCATGCACCCCACGTGTGTGTATACACACACCATATGTTCACAGATACACAACCACAGCCACCTGTGCACACACCCACGTGTCCCTCACCCACCTGTACAAATGCACCCTGTATGCCTGTACTCACAGCCACACTTGTGCTTATGCACACTCTTGCACACACCAGCTTGTGTGCACTCACACACACACCACTCTACCTGCGTAGTTTGAACCAACAAACACAGCCGCACACAGCAGCAAAGCCCATTCTCCTCCCGCCCGCCCTGGGGGCGCGCACGCAGGGAGCACTCACAGCAGCTTGAGGATTTCCACGTAGCAGCCGAGCGTGCGGTCGGCCTGGGGGCCCAGCTCGATGCTCATGGTGCTGCAGGCGGGGCTGACCATGAGGCAGTCGATGAGGTTGGGCTCGCTGTCGTTGCCCGCGCTGGCCGTCAGCGCCGGCTTGGCAGTGCTGGTGCGTTCCACCTCCACGTGGATCTCACTGGAGGCCACGACCACCGACTTGAGCCGGGCCTCAGACAGCGTGGCTTCCTGAGACACCAGGTCCGGGCTGGGGTGCAGAAGGCGCAGAGGTAAAGTGGGCTTCCGGTCGCACGGCTGCTGGCAGCCATTCCGGATTTCCTTCAGGCTTGGGGAATTGTCGCGGCTGGGGGAAGAGGCGGGAGAGGGCACATGAGTACAGGCACCGTTCATGATGCACCACGACCCACCAGGCTAAAGGCCTTCCTGAATCCCAGGATGAGGCCACAATGTAATACTATCATCATCCCCGTGCTAGAAATGAGGAAACTGAGGCTCAGCCTGGGTGCGCGGCTTGCCCAAGGTCTAGACAGGAAGAGGTGGGGATGGCAGCCCAACCCAGGCTGCCTGTCTCTACAGTCCATGCTGTCACTTCAGCACATAACAGGTGCTCAATAAACATTTGCTGACCGACTGAGTGGATGCTGATCTCTACATGACAGCCATAAGGCTCCTGGCATTCTCCACCAAAACACCACTGGCCACTTTCTTGATAAGCCAACGGGATCTACTATTTTGCTTTTAGTTGCTTCCTGTGGTTTAACTACCCTCCAATCCCTGACCTCATGCCACAATGTCCTCCAGGACTCTGCTCTCCTGCCCCCAAAGTGAGCAAGCTCAGTATCTGCCCTCCTCCTGGGAACCCACTTCAATGGGATCCCAAACCCCAGAATTCCAGTCTGGGCCCTGGAGTCTAGCCCTCCTGTCTGCAGAACCCCCACTCCTCCTGGGTAACCTTCCAGGCACAGCATCTCTGACTGCCCGGAGGAATAGAAGCCTGCACAAGGTGTTAACAGGTGTTAACTCAGAAAGGGGCTCTATGGCATTATTAATCTCACATTTGTTAGGGAAATGCTGGGGCAAACAAGATGACATTAGGCCTCTTAACGGCAGGACCTGTCAGAGCCTTGACCTGGTTAAAGTCCCTCCTCTGACTGAGTGCTTCCCAAGGTGCCCAGTTGCCTGGGAGGTGCATTGTTGTAAGGGACAGTAGTACCATCAGTGGGTTCCTCTGCTGGTGCCCATGGCCGGCACAGTGCTAAGTGCAGTCATACAGATGCTCACAGACATCACTGAACAGTGATTCCTGTCTGTGTGCCACAGGCGAGGAAAGACAGTCTCAGAAGTTAAATGATCTACCCCGAATTAAACAGCCCATGAGTTGATGGAGATGGGATTTGAAACCAGATCTCCCAGACCCCAAAGCCCAGGATCCTTCTAACTAGGTTGGCTTCCAAGGTCCCCCAAGATCTGTGCAGGTCCCCTCCTCTAGGAAGTCTTCCTTGATTTCTTCCTGCTACTCTTGCCCTTCCTACCCTCGAACTCCTCCTAAACCAAAGCTTTCCACCCCTGGCTGGACACCAGGATCCCCTGGGTATACTTCTAAACATCCCAAAGCCCAGTTAGACAGGAATCTCCAGGGTGGGACCTGGACATGAGCAATTTTTAAGGTTCCTCATGTGTGTGGTCAAGGTTGAGATCCACTAATCCAAGACTTCGAGCACAATGGCATGATTGAGAACAGCTGCTTATCTAGTCCTTCCCCAGATGTGTCACAGGCATGGATCCTGTGCCTCTAAAGGGGCTCCCAGGCTTGAGGACAGAGCCACACTGCGGGCATTCCGCTTGGGGAATTGTTGTGGCTGGGGGAAGGGGTGGGAGGGAGCCTGTGAGTAGCCCTTCCAAGGGCTGTGTGCAGAACTTGAGCCCCATGCACAGGAAGGGTCTGAGTGGATCCAGCACATGCCAGAAACCAGGCCCGAGCTGAGCCCACCAAGGGTGTTTAATAAATATACTTTCAGCTTTGCTGGGACAAATAATCCGCCGGCTGAAGTCCGAGAATTCTATCGTTGATAAAAACTTGTGTGTGGTCTGTGATGGGGAGAGACCTAAATTCTTTGGTTCAGATCTGATTTGCTCCCCAAGTGCTCAACACTCCATTTCTCTTTGTTTGCCTTTGCCGGGTTTTAAAAGTGGATTTTCAAGGCTGTTTGGCTCAGATTGGTGATTTTCGAGAGAGCCACGCTAACCTGGGTCAAGCTGTCTGTTCTTTTCAGTGTGAGTACATTGTGTACATTTGCCCACAAAGAGCACTGTGGATGGCCTGGAGGACATGACGGGCTTTATCTTGAAGGGACCGACTGAGGGGGCGTCATGGACCTGAGCCCAAGAAATGTGTTGGCAGTATCGTGCTTCTCTGGGTGACATCCAGGAAACTTATGGCATCAGCTGGAACCCAAGCTAACGTGGGCTCCGACGGGGCTCAGCATGGCTGAGCCAGGGTGGGCGGGAGGCAGCAGGCACTGTCTCACCCTCGCCAGCCTCCAACCTGGCATCTCCTTGCCACAGGCACCTAACAGTTCCCCAGGGTCACATCTGCCCCCTACTCCATCCTCCTCACAGCAGCAGCCAGAGGGGAATGGAACTGAAATCCCATCACATCCCTTCTCCACTTACAACCCACTATGGACTCTCCAACGCTCCCAGGATAAAAGTTCTGCCACTGAAACCCAGGACAGCCCCGCTACTTACAGTGTGATCCCCAGCCCACAGCTTCGCCTGAGAGCTTGTGACACAAGCAGAGTCTCAGGTCCTGCCCCAGACCTGCTGAATCCGAATCTTCATTTTAATGCCAAGCCCTAGAGAGTCCCAGGCACTAGGAGGTGTGAGAAGCTGTCTACTCATGGCCCAGCGCTGCTTCTCTCTCCAACTCCATCTTTTGCTTCCCTTTCCTTCTCTCTGCTCCAGTCACACTGGATTTCCTTTGGCTCCTCCCCCGCAGGGACCTCCACATTCAGCGTGCAGCAGAATGACTTGTGCAGTTTGTTTAGAATGCAGACTCCTGGGCCATACCCCAGAAATACTGCAGCCAGGAATCTATTTTAAAGCAGTCCAGGTGATTCTGAAGTAGTGGTTCAAGGACCCATAGATACAAAAACATTGTAGATGGGCACGGTGGCTCACCCCTGTAATCCCAGCACTTTTGGAGGCTGAGGGGGGAATTTTACTTGAGGCCAGGAGTTTGACACTAGTCTGGCCAACATGGCAAAATCCCATCTCTACTAAAAATACAAATAAATAAATAAATAAAATAAAATAAAATAAAAATTAGCCAGGCGTGGTGGTGCACACCTGTAATCCCAGCTATTTGGGTGGCTGAGGCATGAAAATTGCTTCAACACAGGATGCAGAGGTTGCAGTGAGCAGAGATTGCGCCACTGCACTCCAGCTTGGGTGACAGAGTGAAACTGTTTCCAAAAAAATCCAAAAAACAAAAACAAAATCATTGTGACCAATGGCACCTTCACCCATCACTGCCAGGCCTTTGCCCGTGTGGTTCTCTCCCTGGGTCACCTTCTTCCTGCTTCTTACCTGGAGAACAGCCAGGAGGTATCAACGTAAATATCACCTCCCTGAGGCTCCTTCCAAAAACAGACGCCAGGGCCATCCTAATTAAATCAGAATGGCACTGGGAGGGTCCTGGGCACCCTTTTGTTTCTTTGTTTTTTTAAAAAAAACCTGAGATATAACCCAAGGTACGCTGGTAAATGTCTAACAACCAACTCTCCAAAGAAAAAAGCCCTGATCTGGCCGGGGGCAGTGGCTCACGCCTGTAATTCCAGCACTTTGGGAAGCCGAGGCGGGCAGATCACTTGAGGTCAGGAGTTCGAGACCAGCCTGGCCAACAAAGTAAAACCCCATCTCTACCAAAAATACAAAGGTTAGCCAGGTGTGGTGGCCCACACCTGTAATCCCAGCTACTCAGGAAGCTGAGGCAGGAGAATCGCTTGAACCCAGGAGGTGGAGGCTGCAGCGAGCCAAGATTGTGCCACTGCACTCCAGCCTGGGCGACAAGAGCAAAGCTCTGTCTCAAAGAAAGGAAGAAGCCCTGATCTGCAGTGCTTACCAATTTCTTTTGTGTAAATACTCCCACCACAGCTACTTCAAGCTACCGACATGATATCATTACAGAACTTGGAAGCGACGTGTTCCCAAAAGAAATGGGTGAGCTGGCTCCTGCACACTCTGGGCATAACTTAAATACTGTAGGCCAGGCGCGGTGGCTCACGCCTGTAATCCCAGCACTTTGGGAGGCCAAGGTGGGCAGATCACGAGGTCAGGAGATTGAGACCATCCTGGCTAACATGGTGAAACCCCGTCTCTACTAAAAATGTAAAAAGTGCAGGCCTGGCACTACCCTCTGGCTTCCGTTTTCTCCTCTTTTTGCCTCACCGTGTTGTCAGCTCCAGAACAAGCCCTTGGGAATGGGCAGCCTCCCATCTCCACATTCTGGCCCCTGGAGTCCCTGCACTTCTTTCTCATCAGGGAAGTGATTCAAGGTGGGACATGGTCCCCTTTGAACGTCGGGACCTGAGGCTGAAGGCATTAAAACAGTGACCCTCTCTCATGGCCTGCTGCAAGGAAGCAGCCCCCAATTTATCAAATGCCTTTCCCTTCCCAAGATCTCAGCAGTATGGCATTTGTTTGAGAAGTGGCCCCTGCCAGGTTTTCAGCGACTCCGAATGCTCTACCGCCTTGGTTTTGAGAAAAGACTGAAATACCCTCCTGCCGTATCCCTAGCTCTGGCAGGGTCTGGACTCATGTTGGTCTCCTTAGAGTTGTGCAGTGTACCACCTGAACAACTGGGTGGCTGCAGCAGAGACCACTGCGTTCTGCATGTCACATCCCCTCCAATGACACCAGAGGTCACTGCAGAAAGTTCCCCATAAAGTAATGGCACCTGCATCAGTCTGCATCCCGGGAGCAGTTCTCAGCCAGCGAGGGATGGGAGCTGGTGAGTGACTCCCCCAGCAGAGCCAGCCTCGGCTGAGCAATCTCAGCACAGCAATTCTCAGTGTGCTCCGCATGGCCTCCTGGGGCACAGTGGGAGTGCATGCCAGCTGCCCGAAGTGGTCACCCGATTGCTTGCTTGCTTATTTATTTATTTATTTTTGAGAAGAAGTCTCACTCTGTTGCCCAGGCTGGAGTGCAGTGGTATGATCTTGGCTCACTGCAACCTCTGCCTCCCAGGTTCAAGCTATTCTCCTGCCTCAGCCTCCTGAGTAGCTGAGTACAGTCATGTGCCACCACGCCCGGCTAATTTTTGTATTTTTTTAGTAGAGACGGGGTTTCACCATGTTGGCCAGGCTGGACTCGAACTCCTGACCTCAAGTGATCTGCCTGCCTTGGCCTCCCAAAGTGCTGGGATTATAGGTGTGAGCCACCGCACCCAGCCACATCTGCTTATTAATTCATACTTTACTGCTGTCCTTCCTTCCCTGTCCCCCAGTGTTTCCTGGGACCATCTTCCTAGGAAGCCACTTCCACCCAAACGCTGGTCTTGGAGTTTCCTTTTGGAGGCTCCAAAGCCAGGCGGAGACCCTGCCTCACCTCTTCCGGTCACTTGCTACCCCACCACTTGGTTTTATTGCTCGCATGGTTTTTCTTACCCTCTGACATGATCTTGCACATTTACTTGTACATGATCTCTTCCTGGTAGAATGGAAGCCCCAAAAGAGCAGGGAATTTGTGATCTTGCTCGCTCTCTAGCACTGAAATTGTGTCAAGCACACGGCAGGCGCTCAAGAAAAACAGGTGCAGTGGCTCACGCCTGTAACCTCAGCATTCTGGGAGGTCAAAGTGGGAAGACTGCTTAAGCCCAGGAGTTTGAGGCCAGTCTGGGTAACATAGCAAGATCCTGTCTTTACAAAAAAAATTTTAAATATTAGCCATGAGTGGTGGCATGTGCCTGTGATCAACGCTGTATTCCAGCACAGCCTAAGTGACAGAGTGAGACCCTGTATCGAAAAAATAAAACCATGCAAATCATGAGCAAAAGCCTGTGTTCTCAAAGGCAAGACCAGACAGGCTAAACCTTACTGTCAACCCTTGTCCCCAACAGCAGGCACATATTCACACCTCCATGTGCACACACGTACACACAGTCACATGTATGTGTACAGTTCACACATGCATTTGTATACCCATGTGCACACATTCACACACACACCAGTGTGTCATACCTCTCTGGTGGCGAGAGATCTTCAGCATAAAACATCTGTCCCTAAAGCCAAGCAGCTCTAACAGCCTTGCAGTTGCGGTGCTGACTCAGTGCTTGCTTCTTCAGCAGCATCCCTGGGTTCTGGGCCCAGGGGAACTGGCAAATACACCATGAAGTCTGCCCAGTAAACAGCTACTCCACCTCTCCGGCCTGGTCAGTTCTTGGTGACTCTGCCCATGATGGGGATGACAGTTTGCCCCTCCCAAGCCCTCTGGGTGGCAGTGGTTCAGCAACTGACCTGTTGATGAACTCTTCATAGCAGGAGTAGATGGCAGCCAGGCACACGGCCACCAGGTTGGGCAGGACCCGGGGGTGGGGGCAATGCCCTGTGGGGCCGTGCATGCTGGAAAAAAGCAGAGGGCCGGGGTGAGAAGCCTGCAGGAGTGAGGCCCACAGACAGGGGAAAGGGGACAAGGGAAGGCCAGGTACAGGACTGCCCGCTCTGCCAGCACCGCTTGGGGGGCTCTGAGAGCCTTTGCTGTGCAATTGGTGGCACCAGGATTTGGGTCCCGTCTGTGCCACGTGCAGGCAGCAGAAGGCAAAGCTCCCGGCTGTACACTCCAGATCCAGGGTTCCTGGGTTCAAACCCGAGTGGCCTTGGAAACCTCCTAAACTCTCCACCCTGTTTCTGCAGCTATAAAATGAGGACAGCGGCCACCTCCTCGGGGGGTACAGTTAGCACCAGCTTTTCTTTTTTTTTTTTTTTTTTTTTTTTTTGAGACGGAGTCTCGCTCTGTCGCCCAGGCTGGAGTGCAGTGGCCGGATCTCGGCTCAATGCAAGCTCCGCCTCCCGGGTTCACGCCATTCTCCTGCCTCAGCCTCCCGAGTAGCTGGGACTACAGGCGCCAGCCACCTCGCCCGGCTAGGTTTTTGTATTTTTTAGTAGAGACGGGGTTTCACCGTGTTAGCCAGGATGGTCTCGATCTCCTGACCTCGTGATCCGCCCGTCTCGGCCTCCCAAAGTGCTGGGATTACAGGCTTGAGCCACCGCGCCCGGCCGGCACCAGCTTTTCTAATTCACGGACAGACCTAGCAAATGGTGGCCATATGTCCTGGGACAGTCATGCTTACACCTGGTGGTTCAGGAATAATTATTCCTAACACCTCATTCTACTTTCAAACATGTCCTGCTTTGGAAGAAAAATGATGAGGGTCATTTCGGCTTAGCATACAGTCAGCAGCATAGTCAATAAGTCCTCAATAAGTGCCACTAATTATTACTTGTCATGGCTATTTTTCTGGTCCTAAGGATAATAGCTGTACCATTTCTGGGAAATTGCCATCAAGGCTGCTGTCACTAAGAATGGCCTAACCTGACAAGATGTTGCAAACCACAGCTGGGTGGTGTCACCAGGACTCTGGCCTGAGGGCATGTCACAAAGCCACCCTCAAACGGCTTCGTGAGTTCCAGGTGAGCATATTTAGGAAATATGTAATTTCAGAACTTTTTTAAATGGGTTATTGTGATTTTCTTAAAAGATGAGAAGAGTCTGGGGGCAGTGGCTCACGCCTGTAATGCCAGCACTTTGGGAGGCCGAAGTAGGTGGATCTCCTGAGGTCAGGAGTTCGAGACCAGCCTGGCCAACACGGTGAAACCCTGTCTCTACTAAAAATACAAAAATTAGCCAGGCATGCTAACATGTGCCTGCAATCCCAGCTACTTGGGAGGCTGAGGCAGGAGAATTGCTTGAACCCGGGAGCCGAAGGTTGCAGTGAGCCGAGATCGAGCCACTGCACTCCAGCCTGGGTGACAGAGCGAGACTCCATCTCAAAACAAACAAAAAAGATGAGAAGAACAAGAATGATGGCAGCTTGGCCTGACACGAGACTTCTGCAGCGTTCTCTGTGTGTTGTGTCTACTAATCACTGGAGCATCGCACTAACTGGGTGATGGGTACTATGGTTCTTGTGTTACAGATGAGGAAACTGGAGCACGGAGAGAAAATTTAAAATTAAAAAAAAGCAAAAACAAGCCTCCTCCAAAAAAAAAAAAACCAAAACCAAAACACCAACCCCAAGTACCAAAAGTGAGTGAGGAGCAAGAATATTTGGCTTCCTGTGGGTTATGTTTTAGGGGTGATTGTTCAAGCGCCCGTCGATGCTCTGGGACCACCAGGGGTGGGCGTGAGTCCTAAACACATGGCGCCCACAGCCCGAGGGGTCGTGGGACCTGAGGAAACAGTAGTGTTGCTGAGGTCCACCGCCGTTTTCTGAGCTCCTATCGGGCACCGTGCAGTGGGCTAGGGGCTTCCTCATAGAGGGAGTCTTCATTTAATTACACAACAGCCCCCAGGGATATCTGAGGAAACAGGATCAGAGAAGAAAGTGGCTCCGAGGCTAAAGAGGGGCGTCGCGCTGAAGACCCACCTCTGAATGAACTTCTTCACCACTTCCATCCCCGCGTTGAGCTCGTTCAAGGCAAGGATGTACTCCTGAGTAAACAGCCTCAGTCGCGGGCACTTCCCAAAGTCCTGCAGAGAGAGCAGAGGACAGGAGTCAGGGCATGATGCCAGGCAGGGCAGGAGCCCAGGGCAGCCATGACACCGGAAGGAAGGGCAGGACCCGGCTCTGCCTGGAGCTGTCGATGGGGAAGGCAATGGGGAAACGCCAACCCTCTCGAAAGGACAGGTGGCGTCTACTTCAAAGAACGGCACCGTGACACCTGCACTTCCGCTCTGAAGGACCATCTGATGAGCAGGTGCTTTTGGCTGTAGAGAAAGCCACCCTCAAAACGCACGTGCGGGACAAATGAGATGAGAAAGACAAAAGAGAGCCAGAAAGGCTGGGGAGACAAGAGAGGGTGCTTCTGACGGGGATGTGGAGTGTGGAAGGAGGTGTGTGAGACGTGGGTGTGAAAGGAGGTGAGTGTGAGGTGGGTGTGGAAGGAGGTGAGTGTGAGGTGGGTGTGGAAGGAGGAGAGCATGAGGTGGGTGTGGAAGGAGGAGAGAGGTGGGTGTGGAAGGTGAGTGTGAGGTGGGTGTGGAAGGTGAGTGTGAGGTGGGTGTGGAAGGAGGTGTGAGGTGGGGTGTGGAAGGAAGAGAGCATGAGGTGGGTGTGGAAGGAGGAGAGAGGTGGGTGTGGAAGGTGAGTGGGAGGTGGGTGTGGAAGGAGGTGAGAGAGGTGGGTGTGGAACGAGGTCAGTGTGACAGGGGTGTGGAGGTGAGTGTGAGGTGGATGTGGAAGGAGGTGAGTGTGATATGTGGGTGTGGAGGTGTGATAGGTGGGTATGGAGGTGTGAGGTGGATGTGGAAGGAGGTGAGAGGGGTGTGTGTGGAGGTGTGAGGTGGATGTGGAAGGAGGCGAGTGTGAGAGGTGGGTGTGGAAGGTGAGAGGTGGCTGTGGAAGGAGGTGAGAGAGGTGGGTGTACAAGGAGGAGAGTGTGAGAGCTGGGTGTGGAGGTGTGAGAGGTGGATGTGGAAGGAGGTGAGTGTGAGAGGTGGGTGTGGAAGGTGAGAGGTGAGTGTGGAAGGAGGTGAGAGAGGTGGGTGTAGAAGGAGGAGACTGTGAGAGGTGGGTGTGGAAGTGTGAGGTGGGTGTGGAAGTGTGAGGTGGGTGTGGAAGGTGAGAGGTGGGTGTGGAAGGAGAGTGTGAGGTGGGTGTGGAAGGTGAGAGGTGGGTGTGGAAGGAGAGTGTGAGGTGGGTGTGGAAGGTGAGAGGTGGGTGTGGAAGGAGAGTGTGAGGTGGGTGTGGAAGGTGAGAGGTGGGTGTGGAAGGAGAGTGTGAGGTGGGTGTGGAAGTGTGAGGTGGGTGTGGAAGGCAGTGAGTGAGAGAGGTGGGTGTGAATGGATGTGTGTTTGTGAGAGGCTGGTGTAGACAGAGGCATGCATGTGCAATGAGGAGCCTAGGCGCGTGTGCATGCACCAGGCATTAGTGGCAGGAGAGGCACTGGCATGTGTCACTATCATGAGGGGACAGGGCGACGGCCCTGGTGGGAGGCCCCATCTGTGCCACACTAGGGAAAGCAGTGCCTGCGCGTCTCCATCCACCAGCCCCCCGGAACTAAAGGGTCCACTGTGGCGCTCTGTCGAGGGGCCAGGTCAAGGACACAGGGACCCTGCCTGTGCCGGCCGAGGGCCATAACTGGTGGCTGCTGTGCTCGGCCTCTTCCAGGTGTCAGGAAGACAGGGGCCACGCCACAGCGAGCTCTGCCAGGAGGCAGGAAGGCGGCACCCAGCCCAGTGGCGGGCTTGGGGCTTGCCAGGAGCAGAGGAGAGAGGCATGGGCTGGACAGGGGCCTGTGAATCTGGCTGCCACATTCATTTCCAGAGTTGTGGCTAGGGCTGGGGAGGTGCTGGGACTGCCAGCCCCTCGGGCTGTGTCCGGCCAGTCAGGAGCGGCACGGCCCTGCCCAGACCCTCCATAAAAGTGATGTGGCTGACCAGCAAGACACGGACGGGAGCCTAGAGTCTCCACACCTGTCCCTCTGTACCCATCTCAGTGGAACCTGTTTTTTAAAGAGAGCAGCCTGAATCAGGACTCTAAGCTGTAGAAAAGAAGTAGAGACCCCTTCAGGTCTAACTGACCCCGAAGCTGGCATGAAAGCTCTGAGTGGAACCCGTTCCTACCATGCCCTCCCGCGAGCTCCCAGGAGAGTTTCTAGAGCCACTGGAGGCTTCTTCACGTGGAGTCAAAGGGGCTGAACTGGGTCCTCAAGAGACAGTGGAGAGAGCTTTCACTCACCTGTCCCGCTACATAAAGAGGGAAGCAGAGACCCGGAGCCAGTTCATCTGCCTCACAAGTATTTCATCTGGCTTTGGGCTGCCACGCCCGTCTCTGGGCCTCACGGTCCCCACTATGGAATGAGGGTCCACAGAAGCGATCTCTAGCCCCTTCCACCATTAGGGTTTTATGATTCTATGAACTGCTTCAACAGAGACTTAGGTAACTGTCATCTTAGCTACTGGAGTTTTGAATAATCAAGGTCATTTCCATGGAAATAAACATTTACAGAGGGATCCAGCAGCCTCTGAAAAATATAATCCCCTTGGAAAACTGGAGGTCAGATTACCTGGTGGTCCACTGGGGACCACAGCCATGTCTTCTTGCCTCCTTTGCCACAAGAACACCCCGAGGGGCATGGGGGCACAGAGACACATGGCCGTTCTTCACAACGCAGTTTGGCGCTTTATTTGGATTGAATCTCCAGAGGAACATACTAAAGAACTGCTTCCTTTTGTTTCTACTTTTTATCTCGGTCTAGCAAGGAACGTTCTTTGAGACTCTCAAAGCTTCAGTTTGCTCATCCATGAAATGGGGCACATAACATATTTGCAAGAGATACACTCGGAACGGGGGAGCCCCCAAATCCCACAACAGCACTGTGGCTATGTTCCCCCGTTTCCTAAATATCTGAGAGCCTCCTTAAGGAAAAACACTGTATTTGGGGTGAAGAGAAGTCACTGTTCATGCTACCCCAACAGGCTCATGGCTTATGCTCCTTAGCCAGAGACCTGACCCCCACACCAGCTGAGCGCGCCAGCTCCAGAACGGTGCTGCTGACCCATGGCCACTCATTAAGCATCAGGGAGCATTCAATGAGTGAATGTCAAAGCTCTATCTCGCCCACCGCCTGTGTTGTCAGGATTCCACGAGATCAGGTCTTCCCGTGCCTGGCATGGCCATAATCACTGTTTAATACAGTCTGTTCTTCTACACGAGGGGCGGATCCTCCTCGGTTCTCCCTGCAGTTCTCCTCTGACGCCACCGCTCATGGTGTGTAATTAGTAGGCGCCAAGAACAAGGTGGGATCTGGGTGTGTTAAAGCATCCCCAGACACCTGGGATCACTTAGGGGGTACTCGTTACAAATGAGGTGAGGACTCATGGCTGAGGGTCCCTACTCTCTGCCAGACCGCCACAGATACTATAAATTCTGGGTCTGCCGAGAGTTGTTCTGATTTTTATAGAGAAAATTATTACATGGTCAACACTCCAGGCCCATAAAACTAACCAAATACAAGAGAGGCGTTGTATGGTGAAGCCCTGAGAGGCTGTCTGAATTCTGAATTTTTTCCCTTTGAAGTCAGATGTCCCCAAAGAACCCTTATGAAATGGTTTATTGACTAACATGGAATATGCAAAAATGTTTATGTGCCTCAAGAGGCATTCCCCTGCCAAGTATGTCCTGGGGGTATGGCTCTGCCATTGACAAGTTAAGGTCCTTTGCAAGAAAACCTGAAGAACCTTTGCTCTGAACTCCAACATGGCACGGCCCTCCCCATACACTACACCCGCAGTGATTTTAAAGTTAACGAGTAGGGCCCCTTTCCTCCCACGTGGCCAAAGCCAGAAAGATCTCCCCCTTGAAACTATGAGCACCCAAATTAAGGCAGAAACCCCTTCCTATCCCCCAGTGGGAAGTCTCCTTGTCCTGGAGAAAGAACTGCACAGGGTGTCCCTCTCCCCTGTGTTCTGAAAACAAGAAATGAATTTACCCCAAATCTAGGAGGGGCTCAGAAATCAGCAACAATTCAATTATGGTTTGCAATCGCTGAGGGTAGAGAATGGTACATAGTGTTCATTATGGTACTAACACGATTCAGTTGGTAGTGGTGGCCTGGAAAGCAGGAGGGGAAACAGTCTGATGCTATCTCTGGCTCTACAGGAAGAGTGCTGTAATTGATTAATGATGTCTGCCATGAGTATGGAAGGGGTAGAGGAGCACATGTATCATGCACTTCCACTCCTGACTGGGGAAGGGGCTGTAGGTGATACAGTATTCTTCAGGGCTATGATGTGGAGACAGGCAAGCTACATCACAAGCGAAATGATTTGTGGTTACCCTTTTTCAGTTGTTTTCACACGCTCCAGGAGGCTCTAAAGTCTAAGGTGGTGGCTGGCTCAGTACAACATGTGACTAGGAACCCTGGCCTCAGGCTGTCTGCTCCTTAGCTCCCCCCAGGAGCACCCACAGCTGCTCATCAGACCCTGCCTTTCCTGTCCTGCCTTTCTGGGTCCCAGATTCCTCCTGTGCACAGATGTCATGGGAAGGGCACGAGGGTTAATGACACAATACACTCAAAGAGCGTCACACTCTTGACTCTAAGAAAGTGTTCAATAAACATCTGCAAAAAGATGTTATTCTTATTCCTACCTGTGGCCCCTGTGGCCACTTAGTGGACCTAGCTAAGCCTCAGTTTCCTTGTGTCGTACAGGGCAAATAATGGCATTTGCTGCTGTCCCTGGAATGATGAGGGAACACCAAGGGGCCACACAGATTACAAGCACCCCACCCACTGTAAGTGTGCAAGTAAACCCTGCCTTTGTATTTAAAAAAAAAAAAAAATTAAAGGCCATGCTTTATTCAGATTTCCTCAGTTTTGCCTTCATGTCCCTCTTCGATTCTGGGACTCCATGGAGGGCCCCAAATGACATTTAGTCGTCATGCCCCGTAGACTCCTCTGAGCTGTGACAGTTTCCTAGAATCTCCTTGTTTTTGATGACCTTGACCGTGGGGAGGATTGGCCAGGTACTTTGTAGATTGTCCCGTTCTTGGGATTTGTCTGATGTTTTTCTCATGATTGCAATGGGGTGATGGGTTACTGGGAGGAAGACCATAGAGGTCAAATGTAGTTTTTATACATCATATCAAGGAGAAATTATGTCAAATTGGCTTATTGTTGTTGATGTTGACCTTGATCATCTGACTGAGTCTGGGTGTGTCTGTTTTCTCCACTGCAAGGCGACTCTTGCCCCCTTCCATATAGTGCTCTCTGGAAGGACCTCGCTGTGCACAGCCCACACTAAAGGAGTGAGAAGTTATGTTCTGGGTCCTTGAGGGCGAGGCATCTACAGACATTATTTGGGCCTATTCTCCCTGGGAGGCTTTCCTCTTCTCCTCCAGCCACGGTCTTTTTGTAATTCTTATGTACTGCAAAAAGATTCTTCCTGTTGCCATAATGGAGGACAAGCTGTACAAAACCCCCAAAACTCCTTAACCAGAATCTCAACCCCAGTTCCTGGCTGTCAGGCTGGGCCAATCCTATCCCCCAAATCTGTGCCAACACAAAAGGCCAGGTAGGTGCACGGGGCCTCATGCACTGGGCGCTGGGGTCTGGGTGTTGGGGCAGGGGGAACTCACCATGTTATGCTTGAGGATTCGCTGCACCACAGGGGTGAACACCTCGATGACTACCATGGACCGGGGCCGCTCTCTGCAGTGCTGGGGAGAGAGTAGGGTACAGTTACCGTGGGCCTAAGAATGTTCCGACCACAGCCCAGGGCTGCTAGCAGGGCTAGAGACAGTGAGCCCAGCTGTGGGTGCCTGGGTTCCCTTGATGAACACCGTTGCACCGTTTTCTAAAAATGAGATTATTTTGGAGGGGGGGCCAGCTCTAGGTTCGGAGCGGAATGGAGAGGAAGGTAGAGAGCTTTCCCAGACACCCCCTCCTCCGGCATGCACGGCCTCCCCAACTATCACTGCACATGTTCCTATTAAGGATGGGGTGGGGGTGTTCCAGGCCCAGAAACGTACCCTGGGCACTCAGGCCAGCGGGCATGTGGGGCACTGGAAAAAGAATCCTGGTGGAGAGACAGGGCCCAAGAGGACAACACAATCCTGTTTCCCTTTCCTGTCCCCTGATGCACACACAGAGGACTCCCTGGGCAGGGGGTAAAGTGCACCACGGTCCCCTTTCCTCCCAGGTGCCTGCGTTTCCACCTTGCAAGCTGGTCTCATTGGTGGACACAGCCCACGCCTCCCCAAAGGACCGTGCAGTGTAACAAATGTAGCACGTACACCCTGTGGGGTATTTGTTACAATGGATAACCCCACACTGACACATCATTGTTACCCAGAGTCCACAGGTGACTTTAGGGTTCACTCTTGGTGCTGTGCGTTCTGGGTGTTTAGACAAATGTCTGATGTCCTGGAGCCACCATTGTAATATCATAGGAAGTCGTTTCACTCCCTAAAAATCCTCTGTCCTCAGCCAATTCATCCTTCCCTCTCCCCAACCCCTGGCAACCGCCAATCTTTTTACTGTCTGTATAATTTTTCTTTTCCCAGAATGTCCTGTAGTTGGAATCATGCAGTGTGCAGCCTCTTCAGATGGGCTCCTCTCACTTACTCACATGCATTTAAAATTCCCCCTTTCTCTTCGTGGTCTACTAGCTTGTTTCTTTTTAGCTGAGTAACACTCCATTGTCTGGGCATTCCACAGTTCATTTACCCATTCACCTACTGGAAGGCATCTTGGGTGCTTCCAGGTTCTCGCAGTCATGAATACAGCTGCTGTAACATCTACATGTAGATGTTTGTGTGGACAGGTGTGTTGAACTCATTTGAGGAAATACCTAGGAGTGCCATAGCCTTAAAAGTTTTTTCTTTTTTTGGAGTTAAAAAGGTAGATGAGATGAGAGCTTTTGTTTGCTTTTTGTTTGATTTTGACCTTAAAGCTTGAGACTGTTTCAGATGGTACACATAGGCGTCCTGACATGTCCTTATTTAACATATAATGAGACTTTTGTAAAGCTAAGATTCTGCATGTGTGGTCTGAAAGACCTTGGAAATTGGGTATGATAATACCAGGGCTTTGGCATCTGAACACCAGGGTGTTGAAAATTCTGTGACTCTTCAGTTGGTGGCTTTAGCACTCGGGTGGCAGTCTGCAGGCCCAATTCATCACCAGCGTGGCGTTTTGTTTTTCAGATTGGAAAGGAAGCCCTTCACAGGCTGTGCAGACAAGGCCCGGCCCCTCCCTCGTGTCCTGCACACATTTATCACCCACCCGGCCCCTGGATGAGGATGCTGGACCTGGGGTAAGAGAAATCAGGGCTCCCCTGAGAAAGCAAGATGAATAAACTTTCCTCAGATCTCGGAATTTGGCAGGAGGTTGGCAGAGCAGACGCAGCGCGGGAGGCTTTGGTCCCCTCAAGCTCTCCTCTCTGGGCTCCAACTCCCAGAGGGAAAACAGCCAAAGCAGCATCCCACGTGGCTGGGACCCCCCCTCCAAAAGGCAGACGGCCCTCTTTGAAACACCCACACGGGATTATAGCAAAGAATGCCAAAAAGGATAACTTTTTCTACCTCACCCTTTTCCAAACTGTGCTACCAGGAACGCTGAGGTAAGAAACACAGTGAGACAAGTGAAGCCTCAGGTAGGAACCACAGTGAGGCAAGTGTATCTTGTTCTACAACAAATATCCAGTGTTCTAGAACCAGAGTTTAGAATCATGAGATCTGGGAGAATTCCTAAGCTTGAGAGGCAAGCATGGGGCAGGTTTGGGTTAAACTGGACAGGAGATGGAGGAGGTGACCTTTGGTGACAGGCAGAGGAGCAGCTAGCTGTTCTCTCAGGATACTGGGTTATTTAACTCCAGTCTGCTGGGGCATGATACCCTGAGGCCCAGGGGCAGAGAAGGCCCTCGTGTGCCCCGAGGAGCCAGGGGCCTGTGTATATCCACACCTGTACACACACACACACGCTCGTGGGCATTCACTCCTTGAGCCCGAGGGCACACATTGCACATGCCGACATTAAGGATAGGGGTAGAGGTTGTTCCAGGCCCTGACAAGTACCCTGGGCACTCAGACCAGCAGGTGTGTGGGTCGCTAGAAAAGGAATCCTGATAGGGAGGCAGACTCCAGGAGGACAACAGAATCTTGTCTCCCTTTCAAAGCTCCTATCCCCTGACACACACAGCCGGGGGCGGGCAAGGGAAATCAAGAGCACCACAGTCCCATTTCCTCCCAGGGGCCTGCTGTTCCACCCCACAGGCGGGTCCCACTGCTGTACACAGCCCACACCTCTCCAAAGGACAGCGGGTGACTTTGGCAGGAGGCAGGCAATGGGAGCGTGGAGGGATGAGGACCAGCTGAGCAGGGCAGCAGGGGTATGACAGGGGAGCGCTGAGAACATGTCTTTCCAACGACATACAATTATTACACTAAAAAAAACCACACACAGCAAAGAACAAAACAGGTTTGTGTGCTGGTTCGGCCTGAGCCGAGAAGATGTGCTCTGGGAATGAGAAATGTCTGCTCCCTGATGTGCCCTGGGCATGTCCTATGTGAAGCCCACTGCAAGGCTGGTGCCGGGTGCCTGACAGTGGATGCCCTGCTCCACGGCTCCTCTAAGCTAACCTGGAGCACCATGCTGCCTCCCATGTTCAGGGAAAGCCCCACAGCCGCACCCCACCGTGGGCCAGCCACTGCGCAGAGGAACCTTGGCTAATAATAACCCAGCTCTGACGTCAGGAGCCCAGGAAATCTGCAGCAACCTGTCTCCCAGGACAGCCGGGAAGTGATTCCAAGAAAAAGCAAGATGTTCCCCCTCTGACTGTTTGTCACCTGTCTGGCAGAGAGGTGGGTGTAACCCTAAGGATGGGTACCTGGCGCAGAGAGGTGGGTGTAACCCTAAGGATGGGTACCTGGCGCAGAGAGGTGGGTGTAACCCTAAGGATGGGTGCCTGGCATGCCCTCCGCCTGTGTCTGGGACCATGGCCCAAGACTGTGGGGCCCAGGTTTTCGGCCTTTCTGTGCAAACCCGATCCCCAGTGTGCACACACCGAGGGAGGTAGCCCCCTGCAGCCAGAGCCCCAGCTCAGCAATCCCGTACCTTGCAAAAGAATTCACAGAGATCTGGTGGTGGGTGGTTGTTTTCCAGCAAAGGAGCGATTGCCTGAAACACAACAAACAAGGATCAGGAACTGTGGGGTAGACAGCCACGAAAAGACTTCGAACAATCTCCAGGCCATATTGTGAAGAGAGAAAAATAAATCCAGGGCGACACACCGTGCATCACATCATTCATATTAAAAGCAAAAAATAAAAATAAAAAATAAAAAACCCAAAACCCAAAAAATCCACAACCATATCTGTCTGTGTGGGTTTGTCACCACCTGAAAACAAGATGTTACTGCAGAGGGCACTGGGATGGGATGACATCCTCTTTTCCTGATGAAAACATACTCATACTCATGAAATACTTGCAAAATTGGCCGGGCACAGTGGCTCACGCCTGTAATCCCAGTACTTTGGGAGGCCAAGGCGGTAGATCACTTGAGGTCAGGAATTCAAGACCACCCTGACCAACATGGTGAAACTCCGTCTCTACCAAAAATACAAAAATTAGCCAGGCGTGGTGGCGCACCCCTGTAATCCCAGCTACTCAGGAGGTTGAGGCAGGAGAATCACTTGAACTCAGGAGGTGGCGTTGCAGTGAGCCGAGATCGCATCACTGCACTCTAGCCTGGGCGACAGAGAGACTCTGTCTCAAAAAAAAAAAAAAAAAAAAAAGAAAGAAAGAAAGAAAAGAAAAAAAGAAATACTTGCAAAATGATATTTTAAATAAAATTAAAAGTTCTATCACAGCTAGTATGGCTGGGGTCGGGGTCTGAACTTGATTCTAAACTTGAACCTAGATTCAGCTTTAAGCCCACGTTCTTCACCACCATGGTGAGAGCCTTCCATAGTGAGCCGGATCACAGCTGGGGTTTGGACTCCTGGTCCAAGACCAACAACAGTTACTATTGCCTGGCCAATGGAATGAATAAAACCAACTCAAGCTATGGTAGAAAAATTAGTGCATAAAAAAACTACCAAGCACATGGGAGAAGACTAATTGCCAGTAGGGCAAATAAGAGGATGTAACTGTTGGAATGAAAGGAGGCTCCAGAAGTCGTCACAATAATGACAACAGCAATAGTAATAAAAGAATGCTGGAAGGGGAGGCTGTAAAACGCAGGGGTGAGGGTCAGACCCTCAGATCAAATTCTTTCCTGTTCTCAGGCATTCCTGCTGAGCCGGGAAGCTCAACCCGACCCAACTAAGGGTTCAGTTCAGCCATATTAGCTGGATAAATGCAGCCTGGATTTCTCGGATCAAAATTTCTTTCCCAGGATTGTCCTGAATGCAAGCCCTTGTCCTCCATCCAGGGCTTCCAGGCACCCAGTGGGACCCACAGGTGTTGCTGGCAGGGAGAGGAAGCAGTACCTCCTTCCGGTTCTGCAGCAGCCCATCTTACCACTTTGCCTTTGCACATGGAAGTCCCCCTGCCTGGAACGCCTTCCCCAGCTTGCTCCGTTTACCTGACATTTTCCTATCTCTCCTTTAAGATTCAGCTTGGTCACCTCCTCCTGGAAGTCCTCCATCATCATCCTCCCAGTACCCTCCCTGACACAGGTTAAGTACCTATCCTCTGCACCCCCACTAACACCCAGAACAAACCTCAGCCCTTGGCTATGTTATTTTTGTATTATCTGTTGACTCGCCAGGTTCTCTCAGCATACATTCAATCCTCAATGCCGGCCTCATGTCTCGTCCAGCTCTCTATCTGTGGGACAGAGTTAGTGTCTGGCACATAGTTAAACTCACATGCTCAGCAAAGTACGTTAAATGAATGGATGAACTGATACTATGCTGGAAAAAGGTGGTGGTGAGTGACTGGGGGTGCCCAGGTTGACGTGTTCTCCTGTTCTGGCAAGAGAAGGCAAGGGATAGTCAGGGTGAGAGCATGGAGAAAACCTCTATACTGTTAGCAAACACCCACTGGGGGCCGACTATGTGCCAGACACTGGAGGTGACAGCAAAGGCAGAAGCTGCTGCCTTGACTCTCTACAATCAAAGGCCTGAGGTCCACCTCATTTTGTGCATACCATAACCAGCCTGGCTTGCCAGGGCCGACTGAGTGGGTCCCTTAAGGCCTCGATTCGGCTAAAGAAGTCTGAGGGGCCTAGTGACTGATGCTGCTCTTCTTCTGTACCTTGCACCCAGGAGACATCCCAGGCCGCTTAGTTCCAAGGTCCCCTCCTGGGCACAAAAGGCTCTGCCTCTTGCTTCTATTTCATCTCCCATCCGCCTGCTTCTCATTTCCTTATGCTTTATGCTCCAGAAATGCTGAAGCTTCCAGAACGCACCACGTTGCTTTAAATCTTTGTGCCCTTGCACATTGTTTATTCTCTCTGGGATGTTTTTATCCTGTTTTGCCACCTGGAAAACTCCTATTGATCCTTCAAAACCCAGCTCAGATATCACTACCTCCAGGAAGCTCTCTGGCTCCTTTCCCAGGGGAGTTTATCACTCTACTTACTCTCTGCACTCAATGTCTCTGTGTTTTGCGGTGATCACTTTTGTCTTCTTACAATAGATGACGAACTCCTTGGGGACTAGGTTATCTGAATTCAAATACACAGCACGGTGCTGACCATCTAGCAGGTGCGATTTCATTGCTTTCTTCTCTCAAGTGAGAGTTAGGTTTCGTAGCTAAAAGTCATCCAGGAAGATATTTTACCTCAAAAATGCTTACGTCATGGTAGAGTCCCAGAAAATAGCATCTCACTTTATGTATCACAGGGAATTAAATCCAAGTTCTATTTGTGGATTAATTGGCAGACATGTCCTGGGGCAAGAAAGAGGACGTTTACCTTTCAGCTAATGGGGTGATGCCTCCGAATAAATTATACGGTCTCTGCCATCTCCTGCCTTCAACTCCCTAGGCAGACTCAGGAAGGAGGAGGCGATTATGATACATTTGCTACAAACCTCAAAGACAGATAATTACACTCCCTCTCCCATCAACTGGGGCTCTGAAATGTGCAAAGGCAGAGGGAGATGCGACCAGCTTGCTAGAAAAGACAAAACGGAGCAAGGCCAGATGCTGGTGGATTACGCAGGCGCCAGAATTACCCCAAACCAGGAAAAGGGTTGTAGGCTCCAGGAGGCGGAGGTGGGTGGAGGGTGCGTGTTCGAGAGGAACTTACCACAATGATGTTTTCATGCTCCTGGGTGGTCAAGTTTGTGTTCTAAAGGATTGAAGGGAGACAGCAGGAGGAAAAGAAAACAAAAGAAAATTGAGAAAACGAGCATTTGGATTTCAAGATCCACAGTTTTAAAACATCTTCAGCGTTACAGACCAACTGTCACCATCATTTTTTCTTAATTAAACAGATCTGAACACCCTCAGAGACAAGGTCGGGAAAGGGGAAAAAGTATGGTTTCAGGGCAGGGAGAACTGAGTTCTTGTCCCTGTTTCAGGGCTTGAGTTATGTGACCTTGAGTGAGTCGAGTCTGGGGGAGACTCAGTTTCTGCTTTGGTAAACGGGGTTTCCAGTAACCTCATTAGGCTGTTGGGAGAGGATCTGGTCCTTGTCAAAGTGAAACTGCTTAGAAGCCAGAGGGCAGGTTCATAATAAGTATGTAAAGAAACAGACCTTTTAAGAGTCCTAATGCTGTGGCAGGCAGCCTTTTAGGAGTAACACGTATATGATTTCAGTGTTTCTCAAACTAGTTCCCAAGGAACACAAAGTTCTGTGAGTGGGCCTGAGATGTTTTAGCTGAATTCAAATTCTAGCAACTGACTTGCAAAAACGTAATTAGGTTGAATGGATTACATCTGCTGAAATTTTAGGGGTCCTGTTTCCTTCCCAATCTGGACTTTTCTTAAATAATTGGTAACCGTTACAGGTTGAACATCCCTTACTGAAATGCTTGGGAACATGTGTTTTGGATTTCCATTTTTTAAAAAATTTTGGAATATCTGCATTATACTTAACCAGTTGAGCATCCTAGTCTGAGAATCCAAAACCTGAAACTCTCCAATGAGCATTTCCTTTGAGTGTCATGTTGGTGCTCAGAAAGTTTTGGACTTTGGGCCAGGAATGGTGGTTCACAACTGTAATCCCAGCACTTTGGGAGGCCAAGGAGGGTGGATTGCTCGAGGCCAGCCAGGGGTTCAAGATCAGCTGGCCAACATGGCAAAACCCCGTCTCTACAAAAAATACAAAAATTATCTGGGCATGGTGGTGGGCACTTGTAATCCCTGCTACTCGGGAGGCCGAGGCAGAAGAAACATTTGAACCCAGAAGGCGGAGGCTGCAGTGAGCCGAGATTGTGCCACCACACTCCAGCCTGGGTGACAGAGCGAGACTGTCTCTAAAAAAGAAAGTTTTGGACTTTGGAGCTTTTCAGGTTTCGGGACTAGAGATGCTCGACCTGTGCCGTCATCTGTGAGTACGTGAACAAGGAAAGAGACGGATGTGCCATAAACAAGGAATCACGGGAAAACCCCAAGTGCTCGCCCTTCTTTCTTGCTAGTTTCATGGTGTGTTCGCTTTGCTTGTCTGTTTTGGTGGACACACAGTGGTGCCGATTCGTATTTCCTAACAGAGCCACATTGGCTGCTTGTAAAGAGACCCCTCATTTGAACAGTGTTGGCAAGATCGATTGTTCTGGTTCTAGACAGAGTCCCATGGCTCCCACCACCTAG